>NC_084962.1:18356556-18381556 GCF_949316205.1 Platichthys flesus
TTACTTTTAACATGAATTACACTGAGTGCGCTTGCTTCAAGTGATTGAAGCAGTTTGCTCGAGCCCTCAAGTGTTTCTCTTAAATTCTTCAGAGTTCAGAAGATGTAATTGCGACTTGTTGCATGTTCGACTGCCTCAGTTCAATCTAGAGATAAAGCCTCGGCTGATATTAAACATGTGAAAACTTGAGTCAAACACACGGTGTCTTGGTTTCCTTCATCCTCCAGACGTGTGCATGCAGCTGGTGCTCTGCAGAGTCACTTCACACTCTCACTCACTCACTTGTGTTGTATTCTGAAAGTTGTATAATGGGCCAAATTCATTACAGCTCTGACAGCATGTAGGAAGCACATGAACCACTAATTCCCTCTGATCAGGCTGCAATGTAATGTGCTCTGACAGACGCTTAACTGCAGATAAATAAACTTCGGGATCTTAATTGGCCTCTGTGTGTAAACTGTGACTACACAACAACAACAGCAGCAGCTTACTTTACAACACGGCTGCACGAAGACACAACGACCAGGGCACGTCACTCGGCTGCAGGTGGGAAAGTTAAACTTCTGCACAATGAGCTCATTGTCCTTTCTGAACCGTGACACCTGTAAAATAAAGAGGTGCAGACAGAGAGAGGACAGGGGAAGAGAGAATTCCTCACGGAAGCAGGGACAGAACACTGGTGTGCTAATAACATGCAGATGAAGTGAAATTGTCATTAGGCTAAACAGTACTAAACTAATTGGGAGTCATGGACCCTCCTATCTGCTAATTCTAACACTAAACCCCGGCCCCGTATCTGCGAGCAAATGGAGGGAGAGAGAGAGGAAGAGAAGAGAAGAGTGGAGGGAAAGAGCCGAGAAGGAGAGTGAGGTAAAGAGAGGAAGAGAGAGATGAAGCCTAATTTAAGAGTGCTGGGATTTATGCAAATGAGACAGTGCTGATATGGTAATCAGAGCCTGCAGGGCCGTAACAGGCTGTGTGCTGTACGCGCTGTGTGTGTGTGTGTGTCTGTGTGTGTGTGTGTATCTAAGAAGCTGACAGCTGGCTGTGAGGAAGGTCAGAGCCAATCAGGCTTTTATTCTAATGCACACTGCCCTCTGGCCACTCCACCATCCCTCTCGCTCTCCCTCTCTCGTGCACTCGCTCTCCCCGTCTCGGTGTCTCTCTGCCCCTCGCCGTTATCCAACCCTCTCCACTCCCTCTCTCTCTCTCTCTCTCTCCGTCTCCCTCTCTTTACATTTCGCTGCTTGTCTGTCATGATGCGCCTGACACTTCAACACAAACCTGCACACGACTGTTTTTCACACGTCTGCTGGCACTGGGACTTCCTGTTGGTTCACATTCTTTCCCCGTCTGTAATATCCAGTCTCTGAAGCCAAGTCACTGCAGTAATTATTGCTCCTGAATATTCTGGCTGTGAAGTGTCTCGTCCCTAACGTGACAACACTGGGAGGGGGACTCTCCTTTCACTAAAGATGTGTGAATCCTGTTAATATGCCACTGACTCAACTGTACCTGTCTGTGGTGTCAAATTCAAAACTCACACGATTATTTGTAAACTTTTTACTCCTTTTATCTTAGTAAAGAGAACAATAAGAGTTTCCTGAGGCAACACTGGATGCAATCTATATTTCAGGAACATCACAGTGAAGCACAACACAAAGCCTGTTGAACACAAATGATCCCATCACAACACAACAATATTCTGAATATGTCATTTCGGTGCCATGTTCTGAACGTAGTTTGAGTTTTGAGATAAGAGAGAGTTTGGTACAGGGTGAATGTGCTTGAGCCAATGAGAAAAGGCCTTTTATTAATAAGTAGTATAGTTTCTCTGTTCAAATAATTTTCTTTAGACACATGATAAAAGTCCTGAGCTAATGAACAATTAAGGTTATAAGTCTGTTAATGTGTTTTTTATTTCGCTGTGCCTTTAAATCTACTGCTCCTAACAAATATCACCAAGCTGCCACTGACCCTACAAAATAAAAGCACTCCTCCTCACAGGAGACTTTGATTGGACGTCTCGCTGCTCGATTTACTGAACAACCTCTTAAGACGTGTGACCTCACAAGTGGAATGAAATACAAGAGCTGCTTGATAAGTGCACACAAACACACTCTCTCTCTCTCTCTCTCTCTCTCTCTCTCTCTCTCGCTCTCTGAAACACACACACACACACACACACACAACCAACCCAGGGCCATGTGGCCATATCAACACATCTCAGTGTAATCCAGTTAACAGAGTATCCCAAATGACTAAATTAATCAGAGAAATAGTATCTGGCTCATCTCTCTGTAGTGCTTTGATGTGCGCACACAAACACACACACACACACACACACGGATACACACATTAGGGTGGAACATTGGTCTAACTGAGAAATTACTTTACCTGCTCTGATAATAAGGCCTCAATCCCATGAAGGTGCCTGTGAGATACTATCATTATACTGACACCCCGAGGGCCATGGAAACACAAACACACACCCACACATACACACACACTAGGACACACTCAGCTCTGTTGTGTACATGGAAGTGAGGAAGATCAAAAAGATGCATTGATTCAAAACTCCAGATAGAGAGAACAAAAGCGAGAGAAAGAACGATTCTAACTCGATGTCGCACCTGCGAACAAATCCTCACCGCCGACATTGTGATGTTTTTTAGATAAAGTAAACACGTTGGACTGTTGCACTGAGGAGTTGTGTATTTATTGTCATTGCTGCAAAGGTTAAAGCTGCAAAGCAAATGGAAGAAACAAAAGGACTGAGTGTGCAGATCCTCAGGGTCATAGTTTACAGCCAATCAGGGATTAACACCAGTAGTCAACTCTTTTCTCCTTTGATTGTAATCTCACAAACTGCAGAAGAGTATATCATATATATTTTAAAGAGTAAAATACAAGATGAACTACTGGACACTATCTTGGCCTCGAGAAGGAAGCACCAGTCCCTGAGAGACGCCACCTTCACTCCTTCTTATTTACTTGTTATAAAATATAAATTCAGTGCTTGTGTTGGAACCGACGGCTGCTGCTGCTTCCCTCGGCTCGGGGCCACAACATCCTCCCTCATGTACACACAGCATACAGTCCAAGCTGCCACCTGGTGAACAGATCTCAACACACTATGGATATCTATCTATGTGTGTTTTAACATGTACATGCAACAAGCTGAAAAAGGCCACTGATGGTCACAAAGTCCGTGTTTGACATGTTCCATTTATTCTGGATTATTTTTGTTAACCTTAAACTGCACCTTTAACTATAAGGTGTCATTGTTTAATCTTAAATTCTGATTTACAATCTAGAACAAACACATCATTATGAACTATATGTTTTCAGAAGTGGCGTCTCGCATTTCTTTGTTCTGTCTCTTGTACAATGACCAAAAAAAAACGTTTCCATTCTTTAAAAAATTCTGTTTATCTGTATCTGAAAATCTCATTTAATAATTATTCTAATTCCAGTCGATTCCCACCCCTGCTTCAGTCTTCAAGTGAAATCCTCAGCTCACGACTCCCAGAGCTGCTTTGGAAACTCGGTGTCACAGCTTGAGCATGAACAGAATAATAATAATTCAGCAAAACATCAAAAAATCCCTCCATCCATTCACTTTCTGCAGCTCAGGGTTTGTGTGGCGGTGGCAGCAGGTTCAGCGAGGCAGCCCAGAAGTCCCTCTACCAGGCGACGCTCTACCAGGCGATGCTCTGCAGCTCCCGAGGCGTTCCCAGGCCAGATGAGATATATAATCTCTCCAGCGTGTTCTGGGTCTTTCCCCAGGGGGGTCTCCTCCCGGTTGGATGTGCCCGGAGGACCTCGAATGGAAGGCGCCCGGGAGACGACCCAATCAGATGCCAGAACCACCTCAACCAGCACGAGGAAGAAGGAGAAGAAGATGAAGAAGAAGAGGCGGCAGCTCTACGCTCAGAGCTCAGATCAAAATAACTCAATTAAAAAAAAGAGAAAATGCATTTCTTGGTCTCAGTGAACATTTCCACAGCTTTTCTCTCAGCGCTGAATAGACGGGACTTAAATCAAAGTTGTAATTACATGAGAGTTTCAGTGTCGCAGTCTTAATGGTGTGTGACAGAACTTAATTACCAGTTTGGAACAAGAAGTTCACTGGTGTTGCTGCAGAGGTGCTTCCCATGATGCTGGGGGGGCCCCCCCCCAACGCTGCAGATGACCTACAGTACGACCATGTGGCGTGGAGCCGTGATCCGGCAGCTCTGGAACCAGTCTGGGTTCTTGGTGTTAATTAAAAAGGAGCATGTTAGCAGAACCAGGCGTCTCTGAGCCAAACCCGGTCGCTCACCAGCAGAAACCTCCATTAAAATAATGAAAGCAATAAAAAGCAACAACAACAACAACAATAAAACCTTTGGAAAACATTTCATAAACCATCAGCAGCCAATTAGAGGAGCCTGCACAGGCAGTGCTGTGCTTTGTGTGTGTGTGTGTGTGTGAGTGTGTGTGTGTGTGTTGGGTATTAGAGCGTTACAGCGCCCAGCCCGGCTGTGCCCTGCAGGCCCGACCTTCTAATCATTATCTGTCTGTCTTATTACGCTCCAAACCGGGCCACTCTTAAATAAAATATGCAAAGGTTTCTTAAATGATGACCCGAGGCTGCGCGCGCCGCCGCTGCTCTACATGCTGTTAATCTGAGAAATGCAAATTCCCTTCATCTCGCACTCGCCTTTATTAACTTTTTTGAATTTAAAATTCCACGAACAATGAGTTCTGTCAGCTTCTGAAATGATATTTTCTCTCCTCTTTTTATGTGCGCACGGAAGCGAGTTTAGAGCATGAAATTACCAGGGGAAATATGAGCGGTTTCATCTCTCCCGCACAATTTAATTGGCTGCTTTGCAATTATTAGTTTTTGCTGCTAAAGTTTTTTTTTTTCTTACTTTACTGTTACTGTTTCTTTAAAGTGGCAGCTCACAACAATGTTTTATTTTCCCATTTGCGTGTGTGTGTGTGTGTGTGTGTGTGTGTGTGTGCGTCGACTGCAATTCCACCAGCAGCCGCTCTGATTGGCCGACTCGGTCCATGTGATCTGCTGTTATTTGATGTTCAGATTTCAAATCCAGCGACGTTGAGTCAGGAACAGGAAACTCAGTGGATGAACCATCATTCGACAGATGAACAGATACAGGAAGCTCCTCCCTCTGGAACTTGTGACCTGCAGATTTCTCACAGGGGCGGAGAGGAAGTCTAATCCTCAACTTCTTTTCTTCCTCCTGGTCCGAGGCCATGTTGCTCTCTCTCTCTCTCTCTCCGTCACATGCTTCCTGCTTCTGTCGCTCCGACATCTCCTCTCGTGCACACGGGGTCAAGTTATTTTAGGGCCGCTGCATCAAAATGTAAACGCATCACTTTATAAAGTTGTTGTTTAATGTTGCACAAAAAGACGTGGGGGAACCATAGGATTCATTTGAAGTCCAGGTTTTTAGGCAACGAGACAAATGTTATTCCAACGTTCACTCTCCTTTCAGCTCCGTTTTGGTCTCTTCCAACTTCTGGGGGTAAATATATTATTCGCCAGATATTCCGATATTTACTTTCCAGGCTGCAAAACTAACACTAGAAGCTCAGAGAGTGAATACAATGCACAGAGGCTAGCACCCTTCATCACATTAAAGAAGGTGAAAGAAGGGTTTTGTTTGTTCTACCATTAATAGCATCAGATATGAGGAGGCTTACGTTTTATTTTGAAAAGGAACAACTGTATTTTGTCATTTATTGGATGACATGTTGGAATAAATTTGGAAAAGACTTCTTTATGTTCAAGAACATTAAAAAAGTTACGTTAAAACTTCTTTAGTGACAGGAACTGATCTACTTCTTCTCTTTTTTTATATTTTCCACCTTCCTCTTCCTCTCTTCTTCATCCTCTTTTCACCCTTTTCCCTTCGCCCTCTCCTCGTCCCCTCCTTCTCGGCAGCAGAGAGTAATGGACGAGATTATGAGTGTGTGGAGGCTTCAATTACTTCAGAGGAATAATGACTCCGAACTAATGTTGATTAGAAAGAAGGGACGCCAGCGTAACAGGGGGCTCCCGCTTCATTCCCCTTAATCACCCTCCTTATTTACCTCTGTGCCGGGGAAGCTCCATCTGAGCCCGGCTGCACGGAGGAGCCAGGATGTGGTCGGGAACATGAACCGTGGTCAGGATACAGAATTAAAAAGGTCCAGCGTTTGGGATTATGAAGGTAAAAGATGCAGTAGAACCAGACACTCTTCTAGAACCTATTCCATCAACACATGAGTTTTGGATCAAACTTGAGATCTTTGCTCGCCTCTCGTTATCCTCTTTTATTCATTTTTGATTTTCACCCAAGGATATACACGTTTTACAGCTTCCTATTAATTATGAGATCGTCTACAATCGTCAAATATGTGTCCTCCCACTCCTCAGGATTACTCTTCTGTGTCAACATAGTGCACAAACCATCATAGATTCCTAAATTCCACCAGTTTCTGATCCTCATTGAGGGAGATATGGTGGACGCTGACTTTGATGGGTTGTATCTCATTTGTTAGAAGCTCTTTTCCAGCTTCCTATTCACCTTACCTTGGTATTTTTTTGTATTTTCATATCAGTCAGTGTTTTCTCTTGACTTTTAATGTGTGTCGATGATTTGCACTTTTCTTTGCGCTCCCCTTTGCCCTGAATTTCCCCCCGGGGAGACGAATAAAGTTGAATTTGAATTAAACTGTGTTTCTGTGGATTAACCTTTTTCCCACGGTGAAGGTTTACCTCATTCATACCTCATTAGGATTTCTGTCTGTTCTGTCTGTTCAAGTTAAAACAGGAGCAATAATGTCACATCCCAAATGTCACAAATGAAGAGGAAATATGAAAATGGTTCAAAACAAACTCGAAGCTGTGCCGCGTTCGATCCCCGTGCTCGCTCCCAAACGCCTCTCGTACACTCCTCCTCTTTGCTCGACTTCTAATTTCACTCCTGAGAACATTGTTTCATTCTCACCGTAACATCCCGCACCCCCACAATTACAGCATCTCTCCGCGTCCTATTGTCCTTGATGCACAAAACTTCAAAGTACATCCCCCCCCCCCCCCCCCCCCTCGCTTCCTCCTCCTCCTCCTCTTTCTCCTCCCGACAATTCATTTTGTTTTGCTGTCGGTGTTCAGTCAAAGAACTTCCAGGCTGGAAGATGCTGACGCCAAATGTTTGCCGCGGCACAAAGCAACCGCTCGCCGCTTTGTTTTCAAACACACACGAACACGCACGGGAACAAACACAAATTTCAGATTATTAGTTTTTATTTAGTGTTTGAAGAATCTGTAATCAACAGCGTCTAAACCTTAATTGTTGCCGTTATGGAAACGAACCAACGCTTTGTGTGTGATGGATTGTTGCGAAAGAGCAATTGATTAGGCCGACCGGATCATTGCCCGAAGCCCAGAGCATTGTGGGTAATGGCGAGGTGGTGGCGGCGCCGCGGTGCACAGTGACACATGCACACACACATGCAAACAAACATTACACACAAACACACAGATTTATCTATCCTGTGATATTGTTGGTATTGAATAATTCAATGATTTTATCAGGCTGCACCACAACAAATGACTTAATTATGCTAATCTGAGATGTGTCTGTGTGTGTTTGTGTGTGTTTCAGTGTGTGTGTGTGTGTGTGTGTGTGTGTCTGTGTGTGTGTGTGTGTGTGTGTGTTAGAAAGATTGACAGGGGCCTACAGGCTTCAGCTCCGAAACGCTGATCTGGAATTTCACATCCTTATCCCGAAAGCCTTAGGACACACACACACACACACACACACACACAGACACTGACACACGCACACAGACACACACATACTGACACACACACTGACACACACAGAGCCACTGGGCGATTAGCACTACCCTACCTAGAGTCTTTTGATTTGCATACCAAGTCAGATGGAATTCATATCAGTGTGCAGCAAGTGTGACAAATACACACACACGCACACACCCACCGACACACACACACACAGACACACACACACACACCTTATATACATATAGAAGATGCACAGAAACAAACACCCGCACTCTTATATAAAGAGGTGGTGTGAGAAGTGAACACACGACAGTTGTGAGCGTGTCGCCGGCTCCTCATTGGTCATAACTCAGCGTGATGGACTGTCTCTGTCTGCACTGCATCACCGTGGGGCAACACACACACACACACACACACACACACAAACCTGTGGTATCAACACACTGACATAAAGACGAACACCAGCCGCTTCACACTGCAAATGGTT
The DNA here is from genome assembly GCF_949316205.1 of Platichthys flesus. NCBI lineage: Eukaryota > Metazoa > Chordata > Actinopteri > Pleuronectiformes > Pleuronectidae > Platichthys > Platichthys flesus. The sequence continues at coordinate 18,364,848 of NC_084962.1, forward strand.
TCATGTGGTTTTAATAGAACCAGAGTGAATTCACACACGACCCTGATATCTTTAGTTTCACAGGACAACGTGTCTCAGCTCTTTATTATACAGTCGGGAAAACCTGCACCTGATTTTTGCAAAGAAAGTTTTTGTCGTTTTATTTTCATTTAAGTGCGTTTTATTCAAATATTGAATTTCCTCTCTTCCTCTTGCTTTATACCTTATATAAAAATGTTATTGTAATATTGCCCTTGAGGCTGCTGAGCTCACCTGTCGTCCCGTTGACCCTAAAGACTCGAGTTGAACCACTGGTCTGGCAGCAGGTGAGATCTGATGCACATCTGGACGAGGTAAACTGAAGAATCTCTCGACGCAGCAAAGAGAAGAAATGTGGGGGGAAACAAAACATTTTTAATTAATCAACATTCAATTTAAAAAATGTTTTATCTCAGAGATCTCAGATAAGAAATGATTTTCTATTTCTTTATTTACTCGGACTGGGTTTAATTACTTTCCTCCTAGTCTAATATTTACAGTTCAAGTCCCATTCACTTTTACTTTAACAATAAAAAGTGCGTTGCTCTCTGTGTTGATTGTGTTCTGCTGTCAAACATCTGCGGTGCCCTCGGTCCACGTACGAGCTGTAACACCGATAAGTCCGGCAGCTCAGCCTGGACAGAAACTCTGTTTAATAGAGGCCATGAGCACTTTTATGGAAAACAGCTGTATTGAATCTGTTCCAGCTTTCTCTCCGTCTTCTTCTCTCTGTGCTTCATGAATGAAATTTCCCATGCTGCACTGCTCCGGGCTCTTGCACATCTGAGGTAGAGCGTTCTCCTCTTTCCCTTTTGTCTCCGTCTTTAATGCCTTCACACACCTTATTGCCGTTTGTCAATTACTGACACATTTTGGCAACAAACACGGCATTAATTGAAACATTTAATTAGCATTAAAACCAGCAGTAATTATCACCTTTTCTCCAGCGCGCTCTGAGCCCGGCTCAAATTCTATTAGGGCTTTAAGCGGCTCACTATTTCCCTGCTCTGCACTGACTTTCTGTAGCATCCGCAGATATGTGTGTGTGTGGGTGTGTGGGTGTGTGTTTATGCATGTGTGTGTGTGTGCACACTCAGGGCCCCAGGTAAGGAGCCTCCGTGAGGAGTCGAGCACCAAGGCCAGGCCTGCTGGGTGCCCAGGGGAGGTGAAGAAGAAAGGCGGGCGAGGAGGGTGGAGAGAACGTATGAGGCGAGCGGGGGGGGTCAAGATGGAACGGGAGGGGGGGTGCTTGAAAGAAGGACGAGGGAGAAATAAGGTGGGAGGCAAAGACATGAATGAGGGAGGAAGAGGAGAGGGAGCGACAGAGGGATTAAAGGAGGAGGAGGACTGGTGAGCGAGTGAAGAAGAGGAGGATGAGGAGGAGGCTGTGTGTGTGTGTGTGTGTGTGTGAGAAAGAGACAAGAAAGAAAAGTGAAGCAGAGCAACTGAACACATACAGGCGGAGGATTAGGCAACACTCTCACGTGTGTGTGTGTGTGTGTGTGTCAATGTGTTTTACATACACGACGTGTTTGCACATACTCCTGTGTGTGTGTTCACGTGTGTGTGTGTTCACGTGTGTGTGAGGCCTACTTGGAGCCGAAGCAGGGGCCTGGATTAGTTGCATTTGCCAGGGCTGGGGGGCAGGATTAGCAGGCCGGGCTGCTGTCTGAAGACGCTCTGCCTCCACTAATGGCATTATTAATAGGCAGCTAAAAAATTCATTAAAAAATCCATTAAAAATAAATGTGTTTTACATAAGACTTTGCCCCAGGTAGAGAGAGAGGGGGGGGGGGGGGGGGGGCATGGGAGGCAGGGGGTGAGACGGGTGCAGGGGGGAGAGAAAATGGGAAAAGATGAAATGGGCAATTGTGAGCTTTGAGGTCAGCTGAATATCACAGTTCAGACATGGGAGAGAAAAGTAAATACACAAACACACGTGTGACGGGCAACATGTCGGATGTGGGATAATGAGGCTAAACCAACACACACAGCTGACGGCTGCTCGCTGTCACTCGGCCCGTTCCACTGACACCACACATTTCACAATGAACACACAAAAAAAAGTCTCCTGTCCTCTGGCGGAGTAAAGGAAGCCGACAGATGGGGGGGGTCTGGGCGACACACACACCGATATCACTCGAGATGAGAATCCACATCCTCGTTGATATGAGTACTCTCATCATTTGGTTGTTTAGGTGAGAAAAGGAAAAATCATTTCATCACACGTATTTAAGAATACGCCATGAGGTCAAATGAAAAGGATTTGAGATGATACAGCACTAGAATGTGTCCGTCAAGGCCCAACAGTTTTTAATTCAATCAAACCAGACTGAGGCAATTATTCAAAATCATGTGGGAGCCCATTAAAAGCTTTATAATTGTCTGTGTAGAAAAAAAAACTGAAACTTTAAACACCGCTGTTCAAGACAGCGAAAATTTAGATTTAGCTGAATACGCACAGAAATCCTTCAAATAGTCAAAATGCATTTTTTTATTATTTCAAAAATAAAAGGAAAAGCAGATATTTTTGTTGCACCTGACTTATTCAATAACAAACAACCCTTGCACCTAAAAATAAATCCATTAGCTATTAATCTGAGAGAGAGAATACAGTTTGAAAGTATTCGTTTAAGAGTGGAGTTGAAATCACAATCGTGGACTTTTGAGTGGATGTTTTATAATAAGGTTTATAGAGAGGATGTTGCATTTAAAAGCAATAAACCCATTTAATTCCACTGTAACATTGAGCGTTATAATGCTTCAACTGGTTTTATTATTTCTTATGTAAGATGAGACATTTATACATTTATTTATCCTCCGTTCAGGAAATTCACAAATGACACAGCAGCACAAGAAAGCGAGAATAAAAATAGACTAATCAAATACGTGCAGTCGAACGGCTGATGGCACAAGTCAAACGTGAAATAATAAGGAATCATATTCATACAATATGGAGATATGATTGTTTTCTCTAACAGTTATCAACATGGCCTGAAATCCAGTGGCTGCATTAAAGGAGAAAGGAAACCGCTGACTCTCACACACACACACACACACGGTGTTGCTCCAAAACTATCTGCAGCAAATTATTTAAACTGATTAGCCTCTTCAAATGAGTGAGATGGTCGGGGATTATTGTCTTTGAGAGACAGAGAGAGAGAGAGAGAGAGAGAGAGAGAGAGAGAGAGAGAGGGAGAGAGAGAGAGAGACAGAGCGAGAGAGAGAGAGAGAGAGAGAGGGAGAGACACAATGAGGGGGAGGTGAAAGGTGAGGAGGTTCTGCTTTGTGTGTGCCTGGGGGACATTTAACCAAATCAGATTAACAACAAAAGCTGCGTCTGTGGCGACACACACACACACACACACACACACACACACACACACACACACACGAGAGAGAGTGGGTGTAGGGGCCTCACAACGCGCCCGGGGGCCCTTGCTGTAGCCTCAGGGAGTCATATATATGTAGCAGGAGTCGGTGGGGACGCTGGTAATTGTTCGCATACAAACTCAGTAACGTCTATCAACGCACACAAACATGCAAACACACACACACACACACACACACACACAAGCATCCCCGGCAATAATGGAATTTGAATGAGGAGGCAATAATGCGGGATTCACAGCAATCACAGATTCATTTCCAGCAGGTCGCTGTGCCCCTGAGCAAACACACGAGGCAGGACGACCCTGGTCACAGAGTCTCCGTCACGTGAGCTCACTGTCAACACGCCACCGACACGTGAATCTGTCTCTGATGAAGAGGTTGGGAACGTATAAATGTTTTTTTTGTTTTAGATGCTTCCTCCTCATGTTCAACTTCCTGTTTCCACCTATTTGATCTGTTTTCTGACACTTGGGTGAGAGAGGCCGCCTGAAATAATGGATTTACTGCACCTGAGAATAAAGACATTTGCATCTTAGTCACATATATTTATATAAGATCCAACTAAACAATGGAATCTGCTACTTTTTGTGCAACTGACACCAAATTCATTTTATCCAAAGCACATAAGCAAAGTGTTAAAGTTGAACTAAAGAGGAAATTGGATGAAAGCTCCCAAAAAACAGTTTTAATTCAATACATTGACATTCTGCATTTTTTATTAGTTGATCCAGTTTTTCCTCGAACCAGACGAGGTATTCACACGAGACTCAAACACATCTCTTCTTCACGGGACATTTTCAGGGTTGAGGGTTCACTCCCCTGTGAGGTTCAGTTCTTTACCACGTTCTTTACAAGCGTCTTCATTTGGATTCAGGCGACATATTCATTATATTAAAAGAAAAGATAACTCAATTTCTATTACATTTCCTTTAAAAATCACATTTAATGAAATAAATTCATCGTGTGTAAATTGAATTACAGACCCGATAAATGTTCACAGGCAATCATCTCACATGTTTTGGGAGGACGGGTCGAGCTCGGCATAAATAAAACGTACTGAGCTTCCACGTCGAGCACAAACATCACCGATAGGACGATGCATCAGACGCCTCTGATTGGTTAGAGCGAAGAAACCAAACCAATGATAAACATCAAACTTAATGAGAATCTGATTATTAGCCAAACCAGCTTCATCTTGTGAAATCACAAGAATCTCTGACGCTTCCCGGCGATTTCCACGGATCCACGAGAAAACACAGGGAAACTTTTTCCCCCAAGTTTTGGTGAACGTGCACTCGGCCTCCTCTTCCCACAACAACCCCCCCATCCATCAAGTGCTTGTTGTAGCAGGTATCATGAGGTGATTAAGAACATGTCAGCAAAAGGGATCTGGATCAGAGCCGGGGAAAAAAACTGTACAACGCAACTTACCGAATATTGGTGAGGAAGGGCAGAAAGTAGAAGGCAGGAAAAGAGCCCCCCCCCCCCTGCTGTGCAATGAAAAAGACAGCATAAAGTCAGCAACATTCACTCTCAAAGCAAACATCAAACATCATCAAACACACAGAACGAGACACTTTGATCTCCGCGGCTCCACAGGAAGCCGGCATCTTTTAGAAAATCCTCCAAATGTAAATTAATTTACTACAGAACGAGTTCCCGGGGCGCTGGTGTGTGCAACCAGACATCAGAGGGTTAAACCCAAACTCTGCAGCTCAGCCCACAGAGACGGTTCAGTCGTGGTGAGTAAATCTTAACTCTGAGCCATGCATGCCGGTACCCCCCCCCCCCCCCCACACCCACCAACAGCCAAACAGGCATGACGGAATTCGACATTACCCCCGAGTCGATTACCCGACACACGGGGAATCTGTTTGTGTCGGCGCCTCCTCAGCTCATCGTTACCGACATCGCAGTAAAACGTTTTTTTTTTCCTCGGCAGGTCTCTTTCTCCTGTTGGACGAGGGTTTAGGAATGAGTTTGGCAAACGGAGAACTTTGTCTTCAGGCCTTTTCTTCGCTGACACTCCAGCTGCACACGGACACGGAGATTCGCCTCCGACGTGTTGCTTTTCGTGTTCGGTGTGTGTTATTATTTGTGCTTGTGCAACACATGTGGATTTGTGAGTTCTGCAGCCTGGATGAGAAGGTGCATTGACTTTATGTGATGCTTAGATTCTGGATGATTAACTGACTCGGACATTTTCCGTCTCCCATTCAGACTCCTTCAGAGGATTTCCTGAAAGCAGCTGATGGTGAAGATGTTAGCAAACAGCATTAGCTTTCATTTGGGGCCTTGTTTTGAAAGCAGAGGATGAAATTGTTGCATTAATTCTACTTTTGGCTCCATTTTCTTCTCCACCAAGTCGCGGGGGAGCAGTTTGGCTGGATTCCTTGTGACTCCACCCCCTTTCTGTTTAAGTCTCTTTCCACAACAAACTTTTTACATTCGGTCAACACCATTTTCCACGTGGTTACAAACATATATACTTCCTGGTTTAACCACAGAGAACCACATTCTTGTTCTTGTGGAATAAATCAATAGAGGACACAGGTTTAAACATGTGTTTAATATTTTTAAATTGATGTTAGAGTCTTTGCTTCAGCTGCTTCTATCATCTTCAGTTTATGTGAACCTGAAGTCCCCACAGACACTTGTTTAATGTCACACAACTTTATACAGTGTGCAACACATGAGTTAGTATCAAACTTCAGTTGTTAAACAGTTAATATATGACGTATAATGCAGTTATAGAAAACATGCATTTGACTGATGATGACAAGATGTTTTGATTTTTTTAAATCTTAAATCTGCAGGTTATTGTAAACAGCAGCTGGGGACAGTAACTTACATTATTTGACATTAAGCTTCAACAACTATTCTGAATTTATTTGTAGAGAGTGAAGTCTTAGTGCGACTCACCAGTGGAGCATCACGCAACCACACATCGCTTGTTGTTGTGTAATTCTGCAACACACAACAACTTCCAGCAGTCGTGTTAATGAGTGACTTCAACACATGGGGAAATGTGTGTGTGTGTCTGTGTGTGTGTGTGTGTGTGTGTGTGTGTGTGTGTGTGTGTGTGTGTGTGTGTGTGCGTGTGCGTGTGTGCATGACATCACATGAATATTAGATGGATAAAAAGAGAGAGAACTTTATTTTGAACATAATAATATAATTTACATATAGGACATATACAGTATATGCTGATATTCATACAAAACCAACAAATACACAAATGCACATATATATACATAAATACATACATGCATATATACATTTACAAACATGCACATGTATATATACATGAAGAAATACCCATTAAAATAATCAAGCTCATCTTATCCTAACTATAATTTAATCATATTATAAATTCAACCAACAGTACATTAATGCTCCTTAGTGTCCATCATTCCAAACAAAAACAATTAAATGTGCACAAAATATTTTTGCGCTGAATTTATTATACTGTTACACAAAATAGCCCCACAAACTGAGCTACACACACCCTTAACCTGGTTCGAACACATTCACCTCTAAAATTATAAACATTATAATTTGTAAAAGTTGTTCTTTTGGCTTTGTGCAGAATCAGTGAGTAGCTGCACATTTCTGATAATATATAGTGTGTGTTTTTTAAAGAGCTGCTCGCACAACACAGGAGCATCATGAGACACAAGAAGGTGAGAGCCGGTAAAAAGACAACACAACACACATCCACACGGCTCCACATCACATCACCTCCAGCGCAGCGATGCTGTCTAAACATCTGTCCTTCAGGTTACAGTCGGCCGTGAGCTTATCCTCTGCAGACTGACATGCTTGTCTTTTCCCCGTCAGTGTGAAATAGCTGGTAAATGTGAGAGTGGAAGTGTCTCTCTCTCTCTCTCTCTCTCCATCTCTCTCTCTCTCCTCCACACCGAGAGACACGCCGCGGCCCCGCTGCCCCTCCAACCTGCCTCAAGGTCCTATAATCTTTTTACAATGTGTTGAAACAGAGCAATAAATCTGTTAGCTTACAATCTAATTTCCCTGGCCTTTTCCAGAAATCCTCATAAACTTTTGGCGCCCCCATTAACGGCCCTATTGAATCAAAGCGCTTAATCTGCTTCCAGGTGAGGGGTCAGAAAATGAATGCTTTGAGATCCATCACGCTGACGGGAGCAGAGACAACTGGGCGAGGGAGAGCGCCGGGGAAAAGGGCAGCGTCTCTTCCTCATAGGTCAATCGCAGCCAAGAGAGTCAGTCATTCACTTTTTCCCTCAGCGCCGCTCTCATTTTCCATTTAATATGGACATCCAATTAATGTGAGCACGTCTGGGGCGGCCCGGATCCCGGTGAATTATGGTCCATCATCCCCCCAGTTATGGCTCGGGGAGACGAGAGGAGACGAGAACGGACCAGAAGGAATGAGGAGAGGAGATGGAAACAAGGGTATAGGAAACATCAGCGGGAAGGAAAGGAAAGGAATACAGAGAGTAGAGGTGGATCAGGGTAAAATAAATAATAGAAAACAGGAAATGGAGAGGAGACAGAAACAAGGGAAGGGAATGAGGATAGGAGACAATAAGTTAGAAAGGAATGAAATAGAAACTTTGCAAAATGAAAGTGGAAGTAGAAAAGGAAAGTATAGGAAAGGAAACAGGGAAGAGGAACAAGGAACAAGGAGACGACAGTAAGAGACATTTAAGGAAAGATGAGAAGGAATCAAGAAAAGCAGAGGGAAGAGAGAAAAGGACACAGGAGAGGAGAAGAGAGCCTTTCCAGAATTAGAGATAATTGATTGGTCGTTGGGGCAGCAATAGCTCCGTCTGATTGGCTGCTATTGGACGACGAGCCAGATTAGATTCCAAAGAGGAGCAGCGACACCTGAGCTGTGTGTGTCTGTGTGTGTGTGTGTGTCTGTGTGTGTGTGTGGGGGTGTGTGTCCAAACAGCATTACACCAGGGCCTGCGATATTAAACCTGGACAGCACCACCTTATTGTCGCAGCAACAGGGATTTGTCATTGTACCTCATTATCCAATTAACACCTTGTGGGCCCGCGGCCAAACACACACACACACACACAAACACAACCCTCTCACACACATTGGACCTTCCTGCATGTGTGTGTGTGTGTGTTTTAATATGTGGATTTCAGCAAAGTTTAAAATAGGAAATGCTGAAGGAAACTTTTAGCTCTGCAGGCAGCTGCTACAGAAAACTTTCTCTTTTTCAAATTCACAACACAGAAACAAGACGTCTGATCCTCACAGACTGAATCTGGTAAAGTGGAACAACTTTGACGACACTGAGGTGGATTGAAAAGAGAGATTTTAATTTATTATTTTATGTATTGACATATTTTCTTGTGCGTACAGGACATAGATGCACGTTCCTCTTTTCTCCTTCTGCATTAACAGAGTCTGGAGTCGGATGCACCTCCGGACGCATTAGAGCTCGAACAGGCAGAACCCAGATCCACACAGTGAAAACAGGCCGGCCTCAGCAGCTTGGCACGCAGGACTCAAAGGCCGCGCAGTGAAACCTTAAGTGGAGAATGAATGAAAAGAAAACAAACTAATAAAGAGCAAATCAAAACACGGGTCATCCCAGTATTTCCCCCCAGATTTGGAGACATTTCAAACTAAATGAAAGAAATGTGTATTTCATTAAATGCTAATATCTGAGATGAGCTGCGCCGGCTTTGTATCTGATTGTGTCCGAGCTCACAAATAGATTTCTCCCTCATTCCGGAGGAAAATACGGGAGTTATTGCGAGGATACAGGAAGTATTCGGCAGCAGAGCCCTCTAAAGCCCGATGTCAGATGTTTTATTATTAAAACTCTGAAACATTCATCCCACTCGCTGAGGTTCTCAGAGGCTCAGAGACGGAGAGGCGGAGGGAGACGGGACAGGATGGAGTCATTGATAATGCCCCATACAACACACACACACACACACACACACACGTCTTAACTGATCTACAGTCACACAGATGGATGTGAACACTCGACAACCACTGTGCAAAGACAAATAATAAAAGTTTCTGCTGGAGTATTTCACATTTTAAAGCTTTTTGGACGTTTTGTGTTTATTTGACTGAGGCCGTCTTGCTGCTGTCTTCACACGTTATTCTAAAGCAAACATCCAGCTCTAAATATTCTAGCAGGTTGGATGTTATTATGCAATTGGGAAGAAGTATAGTACAGTGCAACTTCTAATTCATCTTTAATACATAGAACAAGGCTGGTGTTGCACAATATGTTTCAACAAATCTCTGAAATAAACCAAAACTTGAGTCAAATGTGACTTATTCAAATATCCTTCAAGTTCAAGGACACATGTTTATTAGCATGAATGCAGGTCCTGTAGTTCACTTTGACTTTTTGTTATAGACTGAATATGAAGATGGACGACATGACAGCTCCCGAATAGTGAAGCCAGAGGATCTCCATCGCCACCTGGTGGCTGGACGCAGTACATAATAAACTCCACCTCCTCCAACATAAGTGGATCGAACATGGACCAAATTATTATTTAATGTAGTTATTGTTATTCAGGCTATATTTCTGGATAGTGGGAGGAAGCAGAGACACGATGTCCATCTTTATAAATATTCTGCCTAGATTTGAACCTTAAAGATCCTTAAAATTTCTCGATTGAAAGTTGGGTTGTGTTTGGTGAATCAAAAGATTACGGTAAACAGTCACATCCAGTCAGTCGACATCACAAAACATCAAAACCCTTCATAGATTAAAAGTTCAACACCTGAGAGAAGCTGAATATCAGGAAAAAGAAAAGATAAAGAAGAAATCACTGGTTTTCTAATCTGTGTTGGAGGATTCTGGCTTTGTAGGCAACTCGGTGGTGCTAGAGAGAGAGGAGTGTGTGTGTGTGTGTGTGTGCATGTGTGTGTGTGTCTGCGCTGCATCGTAGCTGTGTTTTTAAAGGCCTAATGTTTCCTGACATCCCACAGTTAAAGTATCATAGAGGCAGAATGATCGCCCCTGGCTAGCAGGAAGGAGACTGCCTGGGGCCTTTCGCTCTGGGCAAGAGTGTGTGCGAGCGAGTGTGTACGTGTGTGTGTTACTCAGTGTGTGTGTGGTAAAACGGCCTTTCAACATGCAATATTCTCTGTGTCATCAGCTTAAACAGCTAAACAGGATGTTCAGGGGAGAAGAGGAGGAGGACTTCAGGAGGAGAGAGGTAGAGAAGAGAGAGACGGAGAGCAGACGGAGGTAGAGCGAGAGAGCTCTCCCAGCCCGGCTCTGCGTCGGACTCCTATTAATGACGGAGGAAATGAAGACGAGGGAGGAATGAAGAAGAAGAAAGAGGAGGAAAATCCTTGTGTTAAGTCGACTTGTATTATCTCGTGATGCTTCCCTCGCTCTTTACACCACTCTGGATTCCTTTGAGTGTGAGCGAGAGCCTGCAGAACGTGCTGCGATCTCCATTAGCAGCGACGCCCAGAGAGAACCCCGCTTGTTGTCGTTCCTGAAATAATCAAGCGAATATATAATATTCAGAATCTAAATTATTCAAGCGTTTAACGGCTCTGAAGTTGGAGAAAATTGCTGCTTCTTCTCCTCCTTTCCTCCGGTTTTTAAAGTGCGAGCGGCAGAGTGGTAACGATGTGCGCTGCCGGGCCCTGGAACTAGCATCTGTGGGCCCGGACTCCAGGTCTGATCTCCGCTTATTAGTGGTCCGATATCTCCCTCGTTTGTGTTTATATAGGCTCGAGATCTCCAGCTCCTCTCAACAGGCAATTAAAAACCAGACTCAAACCCAACAGGTCTTATTCTGCCACGCGAAACCAGGCTGTTTAGAATTCGTGATATCATTGTAGGTGCAGATCTGACAGTGTTGCTAATAGATGCACAAAGCATTACCTTACACAGATGTGTTATTAGGCCCGGGCTGCTGTGGGTTTTTGGCCTGTAGCTGCGTCTGTGCAGGAGCGAGTGAGAGCGGAGGGGAGGGACCGGGTTCAGTCGTGTATAATGGTGTCTAGTGTGAGAGTCCACATAACAGATGAAGTCATTTCACACTCGTCTGTGAATGAAATGGGAGCCCGGCGATACCATCTCCCCCCCTGCGCCCGCTCTCCGGCAGCCGGGCTTTTGATCTTGCCGGGCTGCGCCGAAATGATCCTCTGTCCGAGGTTTTACAGCAAATCAGTGCCGGACAATTCTTCCCCTCTGTACCCATTTTCTGTCTCGCTCGGGAAAAAAGTTGCCGAGCCCGGAGTTCAAAGCCCCGATGAGACGAGCGCGAGTCATGAGGAATTACATTAGAGGCCGAGGGTCCCACAGTGCATCAGAGAGAGGAGGAAATAGAGAGAGATAGGGGGGGGGGGAGAGAGAGAGAGAGAGAGAGAGAGAGAGAGAGAGAGAGCCTTAAATCCACTGTGGCCTTCACCTGCATCGTCTGGAGTTGTGATCGAGTGGAGGAAGTACAAATCTTTGGAAGTGATTAGAGACATGAATTCATTAGAGGTCTCCTTCCTCCATCACACAGACACATTTCTGCAATAACAGGGACAGAAAATCAAATAAAAATGGTGTCATAGAACTCTGGGGTTAGCCAAAACGTCTCGATCGCCACCTGATGGCTGGCTGCAGTGTAGATCATACACCCGGCCTCCTCCATGTTAGTGGATGGGACATGGACGATACTAAAAAATCTCACACAAGTTTGTCCAATGGAAGAAATGGCGACCTGTCGTCCATCTTTAAATACAGTCCATGGTCAGTACTATTAGTTTTGAAGGAAGAAAGCTGTAACTGTGATATTCACCATAACGGGGCAAACAGGAGACGTGAAAGTTGGACCAGAAAAGAAACAACTTGAGACAGATAGTTGTAAACAAACCAAAAACTAAAACTAAAAACAAAACCATGTATATATATAATTAATTATTCAAGCTACAATTGGACTCAACCTCATTTGAACCGAAGTTTCTCCTTAAATATAAAGATTGAAATGTCATCGCGCTTTAAAAGAATCAACAAAAAACAGCTCAAAGAAGACACATCTCTCTCTAACACACACACACACAGAGACAGACACACACTTCCTGTGATCCTGTGGAGTAGAAGCAACATGCAGGCAGGCAGGGTTGAGCCATGAATCATGACTATTATCATTAGGTTAAGCACCAACCGACCCCAAAGGCAGTGGAAGCCTCTGTGGAGAAACGGCTCTCCAAATGAGCCTGATTATTATTATTGTCCTCCAAATGAGAGTGATTAGTATTGATGTCTAAATGAGCTCTGAGGTTATTATTTCCCTGATTATTATTATTATTATTATTACCGTGGCGGCGTTATGAGGACGGAGCGGGCAGCCTCCGCTCATCTGTGCTTCATTCACTTTTAATTCCACAGGCGGCCTCTGTCACCACACGGTCACTGCGACACACACACACACACACACACACATACACACACACACATACAGATGTAATAAAAAACGATTACAAATGCATGTTTGCACAAATACGACAAGCGTGCACGGACACATGCACCAAGCTGGTGACCTGGAGGACGGATGCATGAGTCTGATGGAGCCGACGGAGGTGATTCCATTGAACAGAATATTAAATCATCATTATGTCTGATACAGATCTGTGGAACCACTGAACATGATGGACGTGAGGGGCACGTCCTCCCCAGAGTGTTGTTTGTGGAGCTGATCCTCGTTGAGAAAACATGGCCGCTCGTTCTTCTTCTCTCCTGCAGGTCGTTCGTTGTAGTTTAATGTTATAAAAAACATCCTCCAAATTCAGCATATTCTCTTAATTCTAAATTCTGAATTTCAAGGGAATTAGGTGTACAATTCAAATTAAAAGGTGTTTGTACGTGCAGGCGTACGTGTGCGTGTGTGTATTTGTGTGTGTCAGGACAGCTGTCAGATCCCCTCCCTGATTGGCCAATATGACAGGCGTCAAAAATAGCCGTGGGAGGAGAAAGGAGGAGGCGGGCTGCCCGGCTGTCAATCACTGCCAGTCACAAGTCCGGCTCCGCCAACAAAACATCACCTGGGCCCACACACACGCACACACACACACACACACACACACACACGCACACACACACACACACACACACACACACACACACATACTACGAGCCTACGTGTGGAAAATATGATCCATCTTCATGCACACATCCCAAAACACACAACACAACGTTCACATAGAAAAGCTCCAGTGTTTTGAACTAACGTTGACTGATATTATTCTCTGTCTCACACACACACACACAAACACACACACACACACACACACGCAGTCATCAGTCTTAACACAGACAGGCATTCAGCTTGACAGAGTAATTATGACGTCGGACTCGGAGGGAGCCCTGGGCTGAAAGGTGAGAGTTATCGATCCCACACAGGAGGAAATTTATCAATGTCCAAACGCTCAGGTCTGACAGGAACCCGATCCACTTAGAGCGCAATGTTCAAACTGTTCAGGACCGAAAACAAAGCTCGGCTCCGGCTCCGTGCCCCCCCCCCCCCCCCCCCCCCCCATTCACCAACTTGAAATGATCTTAATGGTTATTTTGGCATTTTAATCCCCTGATGGACACGTTTCCCCTAAACTGACCCTGCCTGCCTGTCAACTTCTGTGGGTTTGGTTCGTATCGTTGAATTCCCTTGATTATCCCGAGAGAAGCTACCTTCAGGTCCAAAGAGCAAATAGAGAGAGTTTCTCCAGCTGGATGTTTTGATTCCACACGATCTGAGGATCACAAAACAGGTTTTAGGTCGAGGTTTGGATTCCAGAGAACACATCGGCTGCGAGAGTGGAAATACCCAGCGTTCTGCGGATCGTCAAAATAAGAGTCTCTCTGCTTAAATATTTGTTGACTTAATTGTTATTAATCGTATCTTCACACCACTGCATGTTTAAGATGCAGTGTTCTGGTCAATATTCACAGAAATACTCGGAGAAACTAAAAAGACACAAGGTGCATCCCCACTAGCTTTCTAATAGTTTAGTTCATCGTTTGAACACTGGATCATCAAATCTCTAGTAAAGTTTCTTCATCCCCTTTTCCACCCTCAGTCGAGCTCGAACCTCAACCAAAGCCCAACAGTCCCCTTAGATCCAATCAAGCTGCACCCAACACTCTCCATGGAATCAGTCCTTTAAAAATATCAGTTTCTTCAGCAAGATCCATGAATTATTCCCTGGGAAATCTGTAAAAAAGTCCAAAAATCTGAAACCAGTTAAGTTGTTTTTGCAAAATCCAGCTGACAACCACCAAATGGACAGAGCTAATCCTTATACTGAAATAAGAAAAACTCGTAATTCTGGTTCTACTGGGACGGAGGATTTTTCTTATCGCTTGTGTCAAATTATCCCCCCCCCCCCCCTGCACCGGAGTCAGCCGCGTTTATCTGTGACTGGCAGATCAAGGTGGTGGAGTGTGGCGCACCACAGCTTGAGAGGAGTTTGATATCAGTCCTGTGACTACACACTGGAAATCTCACTGCTGCTTTCTAACTAAAGTCAAGAGACACACCATGACTCAGCATTTCAGCCGAAACACCAGCTTCCCGTTTGGAGATGAGCACAGTTTGAACCAGATGGTGTAACGGAGATATTTGTTGGTTTTTGCTGTGCCGGAGCCTCTGACCCGAACAAGAAGAAGACAAGAAGGCAAAGAAGGCCCGGGGCCCCGAGCAGGGGGGGGGGGGGGGGGGGGGGGGGGCTCCAAAAAGCAGTTGATTAGGTTAGTCCACAGCAACAACAGTTTAGCCAGAACCCCTTTAGGTTTTGTGATCAGCTACACACAAGACACTGCAACAACAACACTGATGGTTTGGTTCAATGTGAGAGGCCCCAGGGCCCCTGTTGTCTGCATGGGGCCCCTACAGTCCCCTGATTAGAGAGGGGTATAGGTTATTAATCGTGATTTATGAAACAGAAAATAAGGTTTTCACTCAAGACTTATGACAAGAGGACGTATTTTTATGCGTTAATATGAGGAAAATATATTATTTTAGTTTTCAAGCTTTTCAAGAATCTAAACTATAATATATATATAAAATAATCAGATTTAGTCATCATTCGTATAGTTGTATGTTGATGATATTTCCATCGACTCAGCTACTTTTCACCTCAACGCAGATAAGCTATTGAACATGTAGGAGAAATAAATAAACAACAAAAAGGGGCAATTTATTATTCCCTTCAAACCGATTTAGCAATTTTCTGGATCATAAAGAAAACAGACCTTTCGTGCCCATTTATACTGGTTTGGTCAATATTTCTGTCAGAGGACTGCTTTCAAAATGACACTGTCATGAAAGAGGCCTGTCGAGCCGAGCGTCAGCAGAAAAAAGCACGGTGAAAAATGCATCCATTAGCAACGTGCATGTGTGTGTGTTAAAGTTTTGATCCGTGTGTTTGTGTGTGTGTGTGTGTGTGTGTGTGAGTGTGTGTGTGTGTGTGTTATTCGTCTTCCCACTCATCGACTCCACCATCATAGCGGCCGAGCACCTGTGGACATTTGCCTACAGCCCGCGGTGATGTCCACACCTTCATTTTTCTCAGACAATGAGTGGAATCATTCCCCCCCTCACGCAGACCTCTCCATCATTATTGACACAGAATTATTGATCAGGACCCCGGCCGCTAAATTACAACCTATTAGTCAAACTCTGTTCCCCACAGTTCAGAAAAGAAAACCACCAACGGTTTGAGGGAGTGAGATTACGGGCGGGAGCTGGAGGATCTGCCAGGCGGCTCACGTCCCCCTCGCCCGCCTGGTGTTATATATTCGTGAAGCTCCTGTGCTGGTTTCTTTTTTGCGCCTGTTAAGGAGATTTATTTGGCAAATGCAGATTAAGCGGCAGACAAACACGCGCCGGGCCCCGACCCATTCCTCAAGGTGCCGCCACCGCCACCGAATCAACATTAGTTCAAGGAAGCCGAGGTTCCAGGTGAAATCTACAACACCGAAAGTCAGAGAGCACAGCAGCTGCCTCGCTTAATTTTCTTCCTCTCTCTCTCTCTCTCTCTCTCTCTTTTTCTTGATGTTTAGCCCGAGGCCTATCCTACTAAAGAGAAGTAATTTGGCTTATCTTATCCCAGAGACCTAGCAGCTGCTTTTTATTCTTTTTTGTGAGGTCTTTTTTCTCATTTAGTCCAACAAAGATTGTCCTCATAGATTGACCTTCTCCGTGCCTGCAGGCCGTTGCCCTCATGCCAGTAACTAGATAACACACTCTATCAGAGATTTGAGAAAATCATTGGGAAAGCAGTGGGGCTGATAGTGGCATCAATCCTAACCTGACACCAG
>NC_084962.1:18389056-18619056 GCF_949316205.1 Platichthys flesus
GCTGGCGAGCCAGATACTCTGAACTCAGATATTTGCTATCAGGATTTGTGCAGCAGCGATAAAAGCGGAGATACCTGTGACTGCATCGAAACCACAAACAGAATCAGCTCAAGAGTCAAGGATACAGCTGCAGTTTCCTCAAAAACCTCCATGAGGCTACATTAGAACTCCATGTATCACAGAGACCATATCAGTGTGCAGCTGTGACGAGCTTCTTCTGAAGGACGGTGGGGAACCTTGAGCTCCAGAGGCGTCAGAGAGAAGGAGTTTGGGCGACTTTAGAGAGTGAACCTTGGTTTTTAAAAGTGCAGATAAAGTAGGAAACACACGAGGCAAAGATAAGGATGAAATCTACCAGGAAGTTCCAGGTTCAAACCAGTTGGGTTCAAATAAAATAACCTGAGTGTGATGAGAAGCATATAGAAGAATATAGGGAAGAACATAATGAAAGCAAAATGTCATACCGTCTGATTAGATGATGTCAAAAAGAGGTTTCTGGAACAAAATTTCTTTAAATGGGTTTTTTATTTTACATGCATTTAACCATAGGATGATAGGGTTAGGGTTAGGGTTGGTAGCTCGAGCCTTCCAGTCAGTGACGGTTGTAAAGTTTCTGCTCAACACAAACAGACGTGTTGCTTGTCATAACAAAACATTATTAGTTGTACAAACACATCAAGTTCTCTTTATTTCGGATTCTCCTCCTGCGTCTTACTGAATTTACTCAGAATCCACATGGGAGGTCGGAGGCATGTTTCCCAGAAACCCTTTTTATCTGACGCACACAGACACACAAACACTCGGCTTCGTCCTCTTCCTGCACGAGCGCGGAGCCGACATGAAGGCCAGACAACAAAAAACCTTCAAACAATGAGCTTGGAGCCGGAGCTCGTGCACTGCTCCTGCTGATTTGGAAGAAGAAGATTTGCCAGATTGAAATACAACGAGAGCCTGTCCCCGTCCATCCTCCAACGTCCTCCTCACGTGGCGCCGTGGACAAAGAGGACGGCAGAGGCTGATGGTCACGCCTTCGGGCTGCGATGGAACATGATGGGGGAAACTGAAGGGAAGCTGCTGTTGATCACAGACGTCATGTTATCGACATGTGAAGTCTGGAACCACAGGATCTATAGATGTGAACCTCGGACTAATGGATCTTGACGCTCGCTCAATTGTTAACGATTCATTCAGTATCCAAATAGATAGCAAATCATTTTCCTCCAATTGCCTGATCAATTAATAATGAATGGTTCCTGTACTATACTTAAATTACTTTATATATCCAGTATATCTGCAGTGGGAGATGATGGAGTGCTCTGGTAAGGTTGGGTCGGCTCCAGGTGGAAGTGTCTCAGGGTCTTGTTCTGGGGAAGCAGGAGATTTACAGGCTTCAGGAGGAAAGCAGGGGATTCACCGGACTGTTCGTGGTGAAGAGGAAAACAAAGCTTTCAATTCACCGGCAGATCTGTTGAATTGAGCCTAACACCTGAGAGTTGAGACCCGAACCCACTGCCCCTGCTCTGCTAATGTAAAACAATCATTTCACCACTAATTCAATTAGACACGACAAAACAAACATTCAGCTCAGGATAGATAATACTGATAATAACCCTCTAACTGCAGAGGGATGATCTGACCTGTGAAACACAACTCATTATTTGAGAGACAGCTGCATTGCGTGCTACTTGCAAATCTACAACGGAAATCTGAGGTCTGACTGCGTGGAGGGTAACAACTTTACGAATGAGCGCGCAAAAAATCACACAGCAGACCGCAACGCACACACCTACACACAATGCAGCAAATGAGTAAATCCCCAAGTGCGAGATGCCTTGTGGTGTCATGATGAGTGTATTGTGAAAGTGAAACGGGACAAATTTGAATATGACGGGTCCCCACATAATCAATGAGAAACCTTGGAGTGGGCCTCCAGTTCAAGCCCACTCTGCACTGGAGGCATTTTCCCTTTGTTCTGTCTTGTAATTGAGCTTTTAGTCGTTTCTTCTCATTGTGTTGATGGCGGTTGAAGTGAAAGAAGCTAAGAGGGTTGGATTGATGACTCGCTGACCAGTGGAACAACACGTAAGTGCTCAAATGGATCAGTGAAATGACTCCAATCCACATAATTGCGCAGCTAATTGCTCGTAGCCACGGCTAATGCTTCAGTATCGACTCGACACAGCTGGAGGATGGATTCATCAGCTGTTGGTTGGTTGGGTTGAGATCATCTATAACCTCTCGGGAGTCATAACAAAACACACTGATGTACTTTAAACACACTGAGTTCGCTTCTCCTGAAATAACCACATTCAGGTGAAATGCATTTGAGAGGAGTTGTTTTTTTTAATTCTTAATTCCTCATTGCCTGCGGAGTTAAAAGTGCAGCAGTGGATGTTGGCACATTTCAGGGATTAGCTGCACAGACTTGTGTTTCTCCACTTGTCTTGTGAAGTCGGGTCGCGGCCGTGGCATGCAGAGCTTTATCTCTCCGGTTCATCGTCACGTTGCATTGCTGTGTAATTTGCAGGGGGGAGCACAATGTGCCATTTGAACAATAGCCGAGCTCTGAAAGCGGCTCTGCCTCCGTCTCTGTGTTTGCTCTCCTCTTGTTCTGAGCCGGAATCGAACACTCGGCGCGATGCCAGCAAACTGCTGTGAGGCTGTCCACTTGTGCCCTTATCTCCTAATATTGAGGACAGTGTTTAAATCTCTTCTGGTCGCAGGTTACAATTGATTTGAAAGCACGTTGGCCGCTAATTAATGCAAATGGATTTCAACTGATCAACTGTTGGTCCCTCCACACGCCTCCGTCATTTAGTTAATCGGCAGGATTAAGCAAAAAAACCTTCTAACAGATATCCACAAAACAAACTGGGAACAATGGGACATGGGCCAAGAAGAAGAAGAAGCCATTAAGTCCTCAAACAGATCGCACAGATGATCAGATCCAAGAATCTTTAATGGGTTTGTTCAACATTGCAGAATATATTGATATTTCAATCAATTTCCCAGTGAATAATAAATGAATCCTGGTGAAAAGTCTATTTAGGGGAATTGTGTCTATGAGTGTGTGCGTCCTTATTGACTTTCAGGGGACCTTTGGACCTTCTGATTAGGGAGTGATTTCTGATCCTTCTCCACGTCCGGTGTCGACACCTCGAGCGTCTTGGGGACTTCCCCGGTGTGAAGATTGAACACTTCCCGCCAGCCGAGAGGCCACGCGGCTCTGGACTCCCGTCAGCTGGCCCCATGCTAAGTTGTTGATCCTCCCTCCTGTTTACTCTGCATGCCTGGCTGCCCCTCGGAGGTCAGAGGGCACAAGGTCACCGGGAATTAGCCGACAAGCCACTCAACGGCGTCTGAGGGATAGAGCGGCGTCACCGACACGGTGCTGACAGAACCTCGAGTGCACGTCGGCGGGGGGGAAAGATGTTTTTTACCGTATTGTTACGTGATGATCTTTCTCAACAGGAACTATCAAAACCGGAAGCTTTGAATTTGTTCTTCTCTATTCTTTATTGTTGTGAAATTCATGTACACGTGGAGTTTCGTCAATGATGTAAAACCGCTCCTCGTGTCCCCCCCCCCCCCCCCCACCACACACCCCCCTCCCCTTGTGTTTTTGTATTTGCATGTTTTGCAGACTCACCCTCGTTGTGTTGTTAACACACACAGGAGGTGTTGTAAGTGCACGAGTCTCCCCCCCGGGCGTTATCTCTTAAGTGCCCCTCAGAAAAATGACGGGAGGTGGAGAGGCGGTGTATTAGAACTCTCAGGTCTTATCAGGGGTTCATTCGAGGTGAGATCCAGAAGGAGGTGGGAGAAACCTGCGACTTCAGAAACCAGTGGAGGGAGAGAGAGAGAGAGAGACAGACAGACAGAAAGACATAGCGAGAGAGAGAGAGACAGACAGACAGAAAGACATAGCGAGAGAGAGAGAGAGAGAGAGACAGACAGACAGAAAGAGAGAGAGAGAGAGATTGACTCATCAGTTTCAGTCCGATTGCCAGGCAGGAACCACGAAGGACATTGAGTTCTGTTGAAAAGGCACAACTGTTTCTCAGGAGGAAACAAAGTCTGGATCGCCCCCTGTTGGCCGTCTGCATCATAAACCCTCACCTCCTCCAGGTTGAGAGATGGGACATGGGCAAAACTAAACAGTCCAAGTAGACCTCAAATACATTTTAAGGTAGTTTTTAGTCACACTGATGTTGTTTCAAGGTGAAAGGTCATGATTGACAGCTGAGCTTGTTTTTCAGGAACTCGTTTAAAAATACCAAAAAAGGAGATTTTGGCTCAGTGGCACCTGGTTTGTGATATTTGTGTTGTTTCTGCTAGAAAACCTTTTTATTTTCTACATCTCCGAGACCCAGGTGTGACTTCCCTCTAATCCCTGTCGACTGCGTCTTCGTCCCGGCGCCACCCGTCGTGTGAAGTCACTGAAATCAGGTCAAAACATTGTTTACTTGGTATAAAAGCAGCTCCCTCTCATTTCAGCGCGGCAGAGAACAGAGCAGGAAGCAAATCAAACAAGTCGAGGCAGCCAGCGCAGCAGCACGGGTTTCTCCCTGCGTGTTTGTCAGCCGCGGATGAATTCACATTCTGTTCTCAGCTATTTTTCCCTCTCGGGGGCCATGGCTCTCAGTGTGTGTGTGTGTGTGTGTGTGAGAAGGCAACAAAGTGGAGGAGGAGGAGGAGAGGTAAAAAAGAAAGACAGAAAAAAGGAGCAGTCTGCCAGGAGAGTGGTGCAACTGGCACGTTGGTCTGGTTTCCTGCATGGCGGTGTTTCCAGGGTCATGTCTTTCAAGCTTGCATCTAAAAATAAAGGGAAGCTTGAATCTCTCTGCTGAACGACCATTGTCTGGTGTCCTCTGGGGACATGTCTGGGACGACGGGTGTGTTTGAGGACAGAGCTTCTCAGCTGAAAGACTTGTATGGTCGTTTTTTTTCCCTCCTCCATTCCCAGGGTTGTATTTATGGGAGAACGTCTGTTTGTTCTATGTTGCATTTTTTTTTTTTTTGGGTAGCTGAGTAGGATTTGGAATTCACCGTGCACGTTTGCCAACTTCTCGAGACGGTTTCAGTCGTCACATGTCACAAGAACTTTGTGTTCCTCCAAACCACTCCCTCCCCTCCCCCCCACCCCACCCCAACCCCTGAGGGCACTTTTAGTCCTTTGCATTTTATTGGATGACCTCTCCTCTGGTTGTGAAGAAGCAGTTGGCATCGTGTTCAAAAAGAGCAACAACAATGACGTTCTCCATCAAGCGTCTCCCAGAGGGACAAACAGGTTTTTACCTGCAGCTGTTGCAACACTGGTTTCTGCAAACCCCCTGTTTTCCAGTCAACTCACAGGAATTCACAAGCCTTGAGACTTTAACCTTTGTGCTTTCCATCCGTCTTTAGTGACCTTCAGTGCGTCTGAAAAGCTGATTCACGTTTTCAATCATCAATCTACTTGTCATACAACCCATGACATCTACTCACAGCATATCATAACATATTAAGGTCGAGACTTTAAAACCTGCCTTGAATGCACGGCTCAGCTAAATGTCGGCTCCTTCTACAAGATCGCCCACGACTGCATTCAGGTCAGGTCTCACAAAGTTTGCCCCTCGAGCCATTAGTGAGACTCTCTCTGGTTAACAGGTCCTCGTTTTAGAATAGAAAGACCTTATTTAAGGAAGTAAGGACCTGGTATAGAGGTAATTATCGTGCAGCCGCCTCAAATTGCTCTGGACGCTCTGTTCTCAGGGGGGTTCATTTTTTTAGGGGGAGGGGGGGAGGAAAAAAGTGAGTGTTGGAAATGGTTTCCAGTGGCGCTCAGAGATTTCCACCTCGTGTCAGGCAATCCTCCCACTGCTCTTTACTCCACTACCACAAGCCTCAGTCCCTCCTTCAGCTGCGAGGAGAGGAAAATCTGCTCTGCCACACAATGATGCTCTGATTTACATCCAGAGCAGCTTCCTCGCTGAGTCTCCATGGCTACAGCTTCTTATGTGGAGTTGTTATGTAAGTGATTGTGGCGAGTGCCCCCCCCCCCACCTGTCCTCTGTTCCTGCAGGAACAGAGTGGAACTACAGGCGTGCACAGCTGGACACAGCTGGCGACCGGTTGTACTGCTAATGTGATTTTAGTGCTTTTCAGCATCGGTAGAAACATTTTCACAGAACTGAAGTGTTATCAGTTATCAGACCAAAGTACGTGCACATACCTACATGCACACTTTTTATCCTGCTCTTGAACTGTGAGGTGAAGTTGATTATATAAAATATTCCATTTTACTGTGAGAGTAGTAGAATAGTGGCTTTAGAAAATAATATACAAGTGGATATTAGTGGATAAAAACTTCAGATACTGATTTTATAGTTTTACAGTTTAACCATAAACCCCTAAAACACAAATACAGCTAAATATACAGAACTTGAATTAATAGAATTAACTTTAAAATTGTGGACCTCTCTTCAGCATTGTTTTATTTAATGCCTGCAAACATAAATGCCAATGGAACCCCCTTGAAAATCCCTCAGGCTCAAATATTAACACAACCTTGGGTATTGATTGTTTTCAATAAGTATGAATATGCATTTGCAGAAGTGCCCATTAATTGTTTGTTGCTGGCGTGGACAATAAAGTGGTTTGTTCTCATGCACTGTATAGAGCTTCAAGGACGTGTTGCATACATGGAGCACGTGGCCTCAGTGTTGTTTATAGCCGACGGCTTTCGGGCAGCGACTGTTTACATCTCTCAACAGCCCTCACTTATTAAGATAGATTTCTTTGTGTCTGTGTTCTCTTTCCTTTCGGCTCGCTGCTCAGAGGACAAGTCCCTGAAATGAAATTATCAAAACCCACTGCAACCGGCTGTTGCGATCCTAATATTGAGCAGATCCCCTCTCTCCAAAAAACAGACAGCTTGGAGGAAGAGGAGCCAATAAGACAAATTCAGCACCTCCCTCCTTCTTCTCCTTCCCCTGTTTCCCCCTGAGAGGCACCGCTGGGCGTGAGGAAGCTGCAGCAGGAGGCCGAGTGCTGCAGAATGCCAAACAGGGCGAGAGCGTATTGAATTGTTTTCCCTCCTCGCGAATCAATCTGGTTTAGAATCGGGTCCTGCTGAAGGAGGCGTCACAGGATTATCAGGACATCGCTCTGCATGTTTTCATCTTGTCCCCCCCCCCCTCCCTCCCCCCCTCCCTGGTGCAGACACACTTTGTTTACTTTGAGGTGATTTGCAAATATTAAAACAACAGACAAGGTGAGATCATGAGATCAGATGACTGAGGCTGCTGCAGGGTGTCTGGGTGTGACTCCCTTATTGGTTCTGTGCCGGCAGCTGTGATGCTATATCAGTACAAAGTTCACGACGTGAATGTTCTCCAGAAACATTCAGATGCTCGGCTCGGCTGTCACAGTCTCTGTGTCTGTGTGATGTTTGTCGACGGGAGTTCAAGAAGTCGATTGCGAGGCTTCTGGCAGACTGTGTAATAACATCATTTTAATTTGTGTTGTTATTTGAAAGTGTTTACATGCTCTCGTGTTCATAAACAACTTCACTATACTCGTTCTGTCCTTTGCTGCCGCTCCTCTTTTCAGCCTCTGTCTCAAACTTCTGTCTCTCTAAGGCTCCTCCCTCCTGATGAAGCCCAGCCTGCTCTGATTGGCCACTGGAACCACTCTGTTGTGATTGGTCTGCCAATTCCTTGTGCGTGTAGGAAATGTCGGCCCCCGCCCTGGTTTTTACAATGTCTTTGTTAGGGTGGGGCGTGTCAGACATGACGCTATTGGCATGTAGCGTGTGAATGTGTCATGTGACATCAGGATGGAAAAAACACTGAGGCTGTGATTCAGGAGCTTCAGGGTTTTCAATTCCCTTTACCACAGTCTTCAACTGTTTCCATTAATCCTGAAGTGTGTCCTACATTTTCTCTTTCAAATGCTCAGAATCTTTGCTCTGAGTTGTGTTGTGTTCCCAGCTCTTCCCTGCAGTACACATATAAAGCTAGGAAATTCTCTTCACTTATGTAACACAATACAAAGACTCACAAAAGGCCTCATGCAGGCCAATGGTTTAATCAGTTCACTCTCACACGGCAAGCTTCTTGGCAGCGCTGCCACACACACACACACACACACACACACACACACCTCTCCATCAACTTCTTCCCAGGCTGGTCGATTTTATGAATGAACATAAAAGTCAAATCAATCAAAGCGTTTGTTTGACACTGGAAGTAAAAGTCCAGAGAGAAAATAGGAAGTAACCTTCAGTGTGTGTAATAAAACCACAGGTAGTCCTGTCGTATCATCCAGACAGGACCAGTAAATGAGCCCACTGGGCACAATGGGGCGCGGGGGGGGATGCTGGAACAGAGAGTGTGTTGGAAAGCAAGTTAAATGACCACAGATAAAATCAAGACACTGACCAAGAGATGCACAGACTCATTGACCATAAGAGCAGTAAAATGAGAAGGAAGAGAAGTAGGTCAACCACAAAAAGAGGATTTCCACAGTGACACAAAAAAGTGACAAAATAACCACAGCAGAGATAGTAAAGTAACGAAAGCCATCAGACACACAAAGACATGGAACCAACTAATAAGAAACACAAAATGACTGCAAAGACACAAAAAAGATCTGCAAAGAGACACACAACACTACTGTTTGTCGTGTTGTGTGTATTTCAGGGTGTATTGGAGGTTTGTGATGACCCATGTTCATGTTGTGCCTGGGAGCCGGAATAAAAAACTAGAAACAGGAAATAGAAATGGCTGATGACCTAACAAATTCTAAATTTAACCCTGTATGTTTTTCACAGATTAGAACATTTCCTGCACTTCATCTTCCACCAGCCTTTAAAATAATATATTAAAAATCTATTCCTGCAGTGACAAGCTGAAAAGACATTTCCACTGAAGCCTGTGACCTGCTGGGTTTCATTATAACACGTGTGCATCTAGTCTCCACACTGACGACCTCATCACGCTCTCAGGGGCTCTGGGTACTAAACACTTCAGAGAGCTGATGGCTCCTCTCCTGTCTCCCTGCAGAACAACACTCGCCTTTTCTTTTCCTTGTTAATCTCCAATATAATCACCCAGTCCTCTGTGTTCCTCCTCATTCACCACCTACAATATAAACCAGTGCTCTGTGACAGCCTGACACCATTTTCCTTCTATTCACATAAAGCAGCTGAGATTTACTCCGACTTTACTCCTCACGTCTGCAGCCTCTGAACATATTCTGAATTAAAGTGCTGCTCAGTCGTGATATTGATGGGTCCCCTGTTTGCACAGAATCAGGACAAGCTTATCCTTGATTCCTCAGACAACCTGCGCCGTCGGGATGTGGACATCCGGTTGCACCTTGTGAGCACAGAGCGTAAAGTTAGAGCCCTGAAGGAGACAATCACCTTCTCTACTCCCCTGTGTGCTCAGGGTTGTAGTGAGATTAAGGAATTGAGGATTTCAGTCAAATGCAACAAACCAACTCCACAAGCCGGAAAATATCAGTGACGATATCCCTGATGGAAATGCGTCACAGATATGGAGGCAACGAGAAGCTCTCGAGCAGAGGTCGGGTCAACGGGAGGGTCGAGGTCGACTCCCCTCCTCGGCCTCCTGCGTCAGAAAGTGAAATCGGACTTGTTGCTTGTGTGTCCTGATGTGGAGACGCCGGCTGCTCATCCAGAAAACAAAAAGCCCTCTCGAGGTTCCACCCCAGTGCACAGAGCTGCTGGGCTGAATATCCTCTTTATCCCTCGTGTCCGTGCCCACTTGGCTGCAATGGGGGGGGGGGGGGGCGGCAGCAACAAGTGCCTGCAGAGTGGGTCTGATTGGCTCCTTTCTGCAAAGTGGCGTTGGCAGATCCACAGAATTCAAATCGACTGCTTGATGTGAACTGTTGAGTTAAATTGTGAGGGTCGATCGGAGGGATTTTATTCTGAAGGAGCGAGAGGGGGGGGGGGGTTTAACACTTTAAAGATCCATATTGATCGGACTCCCGTAATTCCGGTTTCATACACAATGTGGAATTAATCAGAGTTTTGTCTGCAACAGATGTTCATTAAATCACTTTTCCTTTTTCACATTGTCTTTGAACAACACAATCTTCTCCTCCAGTCTCTGTGGGACCGGCTTGTTGACACAGAGAGGTGGATAGTTGGAAACAGATGAAAAACACAGGGTGACGTGTTATCTCTCCCCCCCCCCCCCCCCCCCCCCTGTCAGTACTGCAGCACAGCCACCGGGGCTGGTGGGTGTCTGTTGTTATCAGGGGCTGGCAGCGATATCAGGGGCGGCGTGCACAGCTCCACTTCCTGTCAGGGGCCTCCATCACACGGCCGTGCTCCTTCTACAAGTCAATCAGTTTGGTAAACGCCACAGAAGCATCATAACCACCTCTGAATACAAGATGTTAGATTTTCACGAGTTTTGTTTTCATTGCTTTGATTCACGTTTCAGTTCAGCAGCCTGTGACTGAGCCCTGGTGTGACACAGCTGTATGTTTTCAATGTAAAAGCACAGGAGTCTGGGAACCTTTTCACCAGAGGCCACTGTCCTGCTGCTTTGAGTGACACTGGACAGTATTTACTCCTGTTGACCTGTTGACCCTGATCATACAGTCGGAGTCCGGGGTCGGGGGGGAGGGGGGTATTGACTGTGTTTGTGTTTATTGAGCGAGATGGATCAAACGTCCCTCATCCACGGAGCTGATCTGTTTTTCAAGAGGGCGATTAGCTTCCACTTGTCTCCCTGACACGAGAATCTGTGGCTGACGTCAGTGAACAGTTTGTAGTCGCGACAAAACACGTGATGTGGTTTCAGACGAGTCCGTTAACCTTTGACCTCTGAGCTGCGTCTCTCCGTCACCAGAACAATAAAGTCCAGTCGATGTTGGGATTAATGAAAACCAAAAATCAGCCCTAAGTCACTTTAACCTTTGATATAATGAAGGTAGTGGAGCTATAATGATGAAGATGAAATATTATAAAATATTCACATGACTGTACCGCCCCCCCACCTCACCGCTCCCTGTTTGTCTCCGTCAGATCTGGCCGTGGTGGAGATGACGGACGCCTTCCGCCAGCCCTCGCTCTTCTACCACCTGGGAGTCCGGGAGAGCTTCAGCTTGGCCAACAACATCATCCTGTACTGCGACACCAACTCCGACTCCCTCCAGTCGCTGCAGGTGAGTCGTGGTTTACGAGCAGGAACCAGGAGCGGCAGTAATTTGAGGGAAGGAAATGCATTTATGAAACATTTAAGATGGGACGTCAACAAGGCCTCATTTATCTTTCATCTTTCAGTCAGTTAGTGGATCCAAGACTGAGACGCCTTTCCTTTTACCTTTTCAAATGTGATTTTTTAGATTAGACATAAAGAACAGACACACCAGATACACCAGCATACACAAAATGGAAATAAACCACCAATCCCAGTTATTTCCCAGTCTCAACCCTAACTTATTTGGCAGAGTTCAATTATAAGATTTATTTTTTGTTACTGAAAAGGACATTTCTTAGCAATTTAAGTTTGTTCAGTTCTTAAACCAACGATTTAAGATGTTTGTGTTGAGTCGTGTTGATTCAAACTCGTGACTCGTCTGATTTATACCTGAAGTAAAAATAAACTACCTCTGTCAACATCGTGAAAATATAATAAACCTTCTCCAGGGGACGAGAGCAGTCGAGCTACTTCACACGACAAGTGTTGCATGCTGGGTAATTGTTTATCCACTAACGCTTTGACATGATCGGTGTTTTACCATCAACAACTTCCAGGGGGGATGGGGGGGGGACCCGACAAGTAGGAGGAAGTGACAATTCCCCAACAATATGCAAATATTTCTCCGTGCGTGCATCATTCATTATTATGTGTTTTGGGAATCTGTAACAGAGAGAAACACATCTTGTTAAAATGTCAGTTTATAACTTCTGTGGGGCTGGAACCCAGAATCTCCCCCTGGTCCTGTGTCAGCACATGACAACTGTGTGTGTGTGTGTTGTGTTGTGTGTGTCAGACAAGATGTGGTTCACACAGTCTGACGCCAGAGCTGAGCTCCCTTTAAAAAGCCTCCTGCTGCCAGCGGCTCGTATCTGAGGAACACTGAGGCCTTCATGTGCAGTGAGTGGAGTGAAGGGAGTCTCCACAGAAGTGTCCAGTCAGCGTAACGCCCCACTCAGCCTGTCAGGAGAGGTTCCTCTGCACAGTCGACTTCAACATGACCTAAAGAGCTAACGCACATTCGCAGCTCTATTATTTCTATTCCCAAATACCCTGGATTCATTCCTCCTCCCAGTGCTAACGCAAACTGGGAGCTGGCGGGTCCCCTCCCTTCCTGTGGTCGGGAACTGGTGCCCACCCGTCTGGCTGGAGCTCCTCGCCCCAGCCCGACAGGACCTCCTCTCTCTGGTGGTTTCCACTGATGTGTATCAGGCGGCGGTTCCATTGTTTCCACAGGGTGCTGCTTTCTGAGCGAGGGCTGCTCTTTAAATAGGGGAGTTCTCCAAAAGGGACTAAAAATACACACAGCCCCACAGAGGCCTTTGTGTCCTCGCGGCCGGTCACGCTGTTTGTTTTCTTAAGAATGAAATAGTCTCTTTGTGCGACAGAGAACAATACACACACACGGGTGAAGTGACGGGCGAGAGGTCATATCGCTTATTGGTTAGATTAAGATTAAGATTACACAAAAAATAATGGATCTTGATTGAATCTGTGAGTGAATGGAATTTAGCAAATGTCCAACTTAATCCCAAAAAGTACAATATTGGTCTTAAACTCAATCCCTGCTATCTTGAATTGTTCCTGGTCCTCAGGGATCCATGCAGGGTAACTTTTAAACACAAAGCCAGATGCTCATCTTGCTCATATCTTTTAATATTTATCATATTTAAACATCACCTTGTGGTACTGTACTGTATTTTCCTCCTTTATGCTGAACTAATGGGAGCCACTGTTGCCACAGACTGTTCACAGGAACATTCATATTAGTCAACCAGTTGATAAGATCTAACTTTCTCAGGTACGTTATTAGATTTAAGTGCAGCTAATGGGTTTTAGTTTTGTCTTGTTTAATTCAGAGTCGGGAGAAAATGTGCTTGTTGAATCTCTAAATTATGTTTTTTTCTCTCACCCTCTTTCAGGAGATAATTTGCCAGAAGAACACTGTAAGTACACAAAGCATCTTTCTCTCTTTTCCTTCTCGCCTTTGCCTTCACACATTACTCGCCCAGCGCTCACACATCACACGTATAATGTGCTGCAAAGAATATGCTTCTGGTTTCTTTTCTAGCAACATGCAGGGAGTCGCGTCCGACACCTTCTCCTCCGTGTTGAAAGGGTTTCTCTCCTCTGCAGCCCACCTTCGTTTAGAAGCTGCGATAAATGTTTGGTTTCGCAGAAATGTCAAATGAAAAGTGAAGATGCTTTTCCTCAGATGAAAGCCGGGTGGTGAGTTGCAGCGGCTGCACGAGCGCCATCTGCACAGACAGGCCCGAGCTCTCTGGAGGTTTGACTTGCAAAGACTGCAGCATTCAAATAAGATGCTGATTTAAAGCAAAGGAAATCCTGTTGTTCGCTGACTCACGTTCTTTTGTAGTTTCTATCCAAATGTTTCAAGATAAAATATGAAACTATTCAACAACCAGACCTGTGTTATGTACGGTGGTTTGTTTATTACTTTTTTAACAACGTTCAAACCCACAGAGATCCACAGTTTTAGCCCCAAGAATAATACGAGAGACAAGAAATGTTGCAGGAGACAACAGCTCCCATGATCCCACGCTGCTTCACGACAAACTGGCTCTATAAAGCAGTAAATCCTTTCTTTCAAAAAAAAAGGGTAATATCGTATTTTGTGCATCTTTGCTTCTTGGCCCCAAATTGGCTCAAAGTCAATCCATTGATTTCCTGTTTGATCCAGTCGCTGAACAATCGAGCGATTCAGCAGAAAGTGGAGCAGACTGTGATTAGGGCCGGCTGCGAGGAGTCCAGGAGTCCAGGAGTCAGATGAGAGGCTTAGCTCTCTTAAGTGGCTTTTCAGAGTGGAGAGGAGGCTGCACTGATCTCTGACTCGGACTTGTACCGTGTCAGAGGAGCTGATTATCAGCCACAGTGTGAGAGCACGAGCTCACTGCTCCCTGATGTGCTCTCACAGTCTTTCTTCTCTTTCCTTCTGGTGTTAAAGGCATTTAACTGCAGCTCTGCACCGGTCAATTCAATGCATTAGTTTGTTCCTGTGTGCAACACAATTAACATTTTAACATTACTTTCTTTGCAATTCAGTTCCACAAGCCAATAACACAAAATTGTACAGTTTAATGATCATTTTTCATTTTCAAGTCATGCTCATAAATGCAATCGCCACAAACATGAGTCACATGGAAGCGTTAAGCCAATAGAAACCTCCTCCTCCAACACAAACACACTCATATTACACTCAAACATCACAATGAGTTGTGATAAGCTGCAACACTGAGGCCAAAGCTGCATGTCCCAGGCCAACAAATCATCCTCATGATACATTTAGATCACATGGAAATGTAGAGGCAGAGTGGTTATATCGTATTTTAAGTATAATGAGGAAATTGTAGAATTTGTAGATAAAACTCTCAGGAAGAGTAAATAACGTATTCTTGTCCTGATGGAGCCTAAAGTTACTCAAACACACCAAGCATGAGAATACTCGACATCATAATCGTTTGTCATCATAAACAATAATCACACAATCTCTGATCACAGAGCATCAACCAAACAGGTGCAGATGAACTCGACTGTTCTCTGCTGTCCGCTGTGATCACAGAAATCCAGATAATTGGCCTCTGTTGTTGCATAATCCAATGACTGTAGCTGCGTGCCCAGTGTTCCCAGTGTGTTGGTGTAAATCCAGTTACTGAAGCTGCCCACTGACTTGACCTCCGCAGTCCCAGCCCACAGCTGCAACCTCCAGGCTCCGGCCTGCGAGGCTCCACGATCTCAATGGACCATTCACGGCTGCAGGAGTTGTATAAATGTGCTGATATCAAGTTCTATCAAGCTCTGAGGAAGCATGTGTGTGTAGGTGAGTCGGGCATCCGGCTCCGTCCTACTGCAAACATGCAGATGGACGCTCGGCTAACGAGCCAGATGACTCACTGAGCCACTAACTCATTCCCCACGTTCCCCCGTGTCGCAAGAGTTTCACTCGCAGCTCACACACGTGTCGCCTGCTTCGCTCCCAACGACCTGCTTGCTCTCTGAGATAGGCAGAGGCCTTGTCATGTGATCCCGTGTCTGCATGAACCACAGACACACACACAGGAGCTAAATATAGCGTCTGCGTTTTGCAACCTGTCTGCTCACACCTGGCTTCAGCAGGAGTCCCCGGTTTTACTTTTTGAAAGAAGTGCAGCAAAGCGGTGATGTCATGAACCCTCGCTGCTCAGGAGGATGCAGTTCTCTGTGGAATCGCTTTCACTGCTTCAACGTCTCTTCCTCCACTTCCTCTTTTCATCTGGCAGCAGCAGCAGAAGCCGTGTGTTTTCTAAAAGAGGCTGAACAGCTGAAACCGGGGGAGAATATTAAAGCAGCTGTGGAGCAGCTCAACCTCCCTCCGACTCTCGGGTAGTCACCTCACATCTGACATTCTGGGAATAGCTCTCCTCTAAAAGACCTCCACTGGTTCTTGAGCCTGTCAACAGTGGGTTTCCTGCCTGTCTGGTTCTCTGTGCACTGTCTGTAAACAGCATGTGCACGTGTGTTTGCTCTTTGTTTGTTCAGCAGCTGGAGCATCGCTGCTGCTGCTGCAGGAGGAAACTGTTAAGTTAACACAAACACACAAAAAAAAAGAACGCACACGTGTCTGGAATTAGACCTCAGCGAATAAAGAAGAAAGATGGCCGTGCTAAAACTAAACCAGATGAAGACGAATGAGTCCTGGATGCAGCAGCTGCACCAGGTGAACAGCAGCACGTCTGCCCCCCCCGGGCTGCAGGGACAAGGGGAGTCTGTGAGGGCGCCGCTCTAAGTGTCTGCGGTTGTGAGACAGAAGCTCGTAACGTGGCTGTCGCTGCCGATGCAGATCACTCCACCCGGCGGCTGCCTGTTTAGACTGGAGTCGTCTGGTCAGAGTGGAATCCACTGGTTCTCAAACTGGGGGGAAGCGGCTCAGACTTCTGAGCTTCCTCCACGTGCATTGTTTGGTTTCCCATACGCTGTCTGTAGAGTCAGCTGTACAGAGAGTTTAGAGGCAGAATCTTATTTTGGTTCTTGATACTTATGATATATGAGCCAGTCTGCAGCCACTGGACCCTGCAGCTCATTTTGCATAAAGACAAATAGTTTTTGGATAATTAGACCTGCTGAGGAAGTTGCAGGTCTAGTAGTTTTTGATTTAGCTAACTAACAAACAAACATAGATGAAAACGTAACCTCCACGTTTGGCTCAAAAACAGCTGCTCTTTACCCACAATGCTTTAGGAAACCTCTGACACCTCATGGTTTCCTGACCCTTTGCTCTTGTGTCCACAGACGTGCTCGGCCAACTACACCTTCATCCCGTACATGGTGACGCCGCACAACAAGGTGTACTGCTGTGAGAGCAACCTGATGAAGGGCCTGAACGAGCTGATGCAGCCCAACTTCGAGATGCTGCTGGGGCCCATCTGCATGCCGCTGCTGGACCGCTTCGTCCAGCTGCTCAAGGTGTCCCAGGCCAACTCCCAGTGAGTAGCACAAATACTGGTGGACTGGAGAAAAGGATTTCATGCTTTAAATGTTTAATTAGAACAATAATTACCATATCACTTACAGATGAAAGTTAGACCCACATATAGGCCGGTCACATATGAGGAAGAAGTTAAAGTTCCACTTCCTGTTCAGACCATTAGCTCGTTGGTGTTTGCAGCACTGACACCGGTTCTCTTTGGATTTATTGTCCGTCTCTTCCCATTTTTTTACTTGCCGACATTATTTTTATGTGATGCCTCCCTCGGCTTTTGAAAAACACATTTACACCTCAGCTGCTGCAGATATATCTGAGACCTGCCTGCCAACAGTGAGCGGAGCTGCCAGATCGATGGAAGCTCTGCTCCAGCCTCAGAGACTCGAAACTTACACTTGGATGAAGCCTCAGTTTTAAGCATCACTGGAGAACGACCTGAACTCAAACTGTAAATGTGTCGAGGAGAGAAATGTTATTCCTGAGAGATCTTTGGATTTTAATGCCGACATTGATGCTTTAAATAATGTTGACGTTAGAAATGAAAAAAGGTTCTTTCTCCATTTCCTTTTTCAAAACGTTAAGTGACTCACAAACACTGAGTACCTGCTGGTTATTATTTCTACTTTAATCTGGTCACTACTTGCACTTGAGACGATTTGCCAGATTTCCAAGTTGGCTTGCCAGTCGACACCAGTTACAGGTCACTGGTAATGTCAGACGAGAGCAGAAAACAATCGTGAAATAATCAGACGATTAAACGTCCTTGTCTGAGAATAACATAATATGATGTCTGTTTCAATTTGCTAACTGGACTGGAAGTATGAAAATATTTATGAATTTAATAATCCCTTGTAATAGAGCAGCAGTAACAGAAGCTGAGGCAGCCACTGACTTCTAGCTCTTATCGTTCTAACCAGTGTTTTGTTGTTTGTCCTCCAGTCAGTATTTCCATGAGACGATTCTGAACGAGATCCGGAAAGCCCGGGAGCTGTACACGGGCCTGGAGCTGGCCGTCGAGCTGAGCCGGATCCAACAGCGGCTGGACAACGTGGAGTGTCTCTCAGTGGACATCGTCATCAACCTGCTGCTGACCTACAGGGACATCCAGGTCAGCAGCCTGTCCTCAGCTTGTCCCGTGTTCAGACAGATAGATGGGTTTTCAAAATAAAACGGGGGGCCAGCCGCGTTTCCAACCTTCTACTTTGTCAATGTATCGTCTCTAGAAACCAAGGAGATTAAAAATCAAAACGTTTAAATATGGATGTGCCTCAGATTATCTCAATATATCGAAAAAAATAGATCAGACGTACGCTTTCTCTTCAGAGAAGAAACTTCCACAAGGTCACGAGTTTCACAGATAAACTACGAGGGGACATTATTCACCAAACTACCGTTCTCCAGCTCAACCACACTAATGACCCGTGTGCGTGTTGACCTCCCCGACCTTGGCAGAGGAAGCTGCTGTGTAAACTTGACTGTACAACGTAGAGAGGGGGGGGGGGGGGCGAAGCTCGTCTTCGCTCTTTGGTCTTTTCCACATTGTGATGGCGCTCGCCGTCCAGATCCTCCCACTCTCCGTAGGCAGCGCTCCAGCTCATAAATCATTCATCAGGACAACAAGCGACCTGATGAATTATTCAACCTGCTTTGGGTGAAGGGATGATGGCGGTCGAGGAGGAGCGACAAAAATGTGATGAAGGGGCCTCTCAATTATTGAAGTGTGTTTGGTGTCCCTCAGACTGTCCCCCCCCCCCCCTGTCCCCCGTCCCCCTCCGGCCTCCCAGCAGCTCAGCGCCTCTGTGTGTAGCGCTGCATGTCTGGAGGTCACTGGTGCACGGATGTCCCACAATGCTTAGCGTTGATGATGATCATGAAGCTCACCGGCGTGTGTCCCTCCCTTTGTCCTCCAGGATTACGAGTCCATCGTGAAGCTGGTGGAGACGCTGGAGAAGCTGCCGACCTTTGACCTCGTGGCTCATCCGCACGTGAAGTTCCACTACGCCTTTGCACTGAACCGGTGAGACGGGCAACTTTCACACAACAACACGACAACACACCCAGTGACACTAACTGACAACACCAGACATGGACACTGAGACTCTCACACATCTAACAGGAGGTTTTCATTTGTGTCTGTGAAGGTAAATTACGTCTAATATGTAATTATACATATCTCAAGGGTGACTGGTGAGGATCTGGCTCTGCAGGTCGGAACTGGTGCATTTCCAGTGTCTGATGTTTCAATGAGTTTATCGGTGACTCAGCGTGTGAGGCAACCTGAGGGCGGCTCAGCATCTTTCCTTCCACTTCTCTACAGCTCATTTTTATACTTATATCTGGATCTGGTTATCTGTGTGTGTGTTTTTTTTTGGCTTTATTGCCTTTTTATTACTCAGCTGAAATCAAACGAGGGTTTTGGTCTTTTTGGCAGCAGGATGTGAATCATGTTGTTCTGAGTGGGATTCTGCATTTGTGACTTTACGAGTTGGAAATGAAAGAGCTTTCACGAGTTTCTCTCTTTTTTTTTATCGAAGCAGGTTCCCAAGCAGCAGCGATATTATTAGAAGCATTTGCACAGTTACTGCGACTCGGGAAAAAGACCCACGTGCAAGCACAGCTTCTCACACCCGCGGTTTCCGTGGCCCTGCCGCCTCGAACAGCTATAAAAACGTGCTGTTCTGTAATTTGGCAGCGGTTGGATAAATGTTTGTGCCGAGTGCCAAGATGTGAGAGTGTTAGCAGCTACTGTCTGGTCAGATAGGTCCTAATGCAGCTCAGGATGCTGAGATGCATCAGATCTTCAGGTTGAGAGCAAGACGCCGTGAGAGAATCGACGAGGAGCTGGTTGAATCGATTTTCAGAAATTCATGCAAATATAGGTTTTGAGCTTCTAAATGAATCTGAAGTGAGGGTCGACTAGAAGGCTGACCGAGCGACGCGCGCGAGAGAGAATTTTATAATGATTTAATTTCCCTAAATATATCAGATATTTTAAAATCAAGATCTGGGAATTATGGGATCAGGGGAAATGTTGAAAAAATATTCAATTAACAATTGTTAAATGTGAAAAATGCATAGATCTAGATAGATAGATAGATAGATAGATAGATAGATAGATAGATACATAGATAGATGGATAGATGATAGATAGATGGATAGATGATAGATAGATGAGAGAAAGAGAGAGAGCAGCTCTCCTCTCTCCCTCTGGACGGTGTCCATATGAATAGCTGTCAGCTGGTACGTTGTATTTCACCTTCATGTTCTGCAGAGAGTTCACGTCCAGGATTCTTCTCTGAGCGACTCTGTGTGAGACTCTGCAGGAGAGACACACACCCGTTTCTCTCTGTGAAGTTTGAGGGTTCAAATGAGGAGACTTTTTTTTTTTTAAAACCTCAGAACAAAACAAATTCCCCCGAAGCAGCGGTTTGATGCATAAATTTGCATCGTTAATGAGGAAGGTGAATTTCCTGCAGCTTTCGATGACCTTTTGTTGGTTCTCACACTCCACGTGTTGAAGAGGATGTAGAAATGAAACGGCTGCTTTATCCTCTGATTGATAGAACATGGATATTAATGACTCTCCCGAGTAGTTGCATTTTTCAGTAGTTTCCTCGATGTCTCAGATTCATGGATCTTGAAGAAGGAAAATCAATTCAGACATCTTCAGGAGACCAGTATTTGAAATTTGTGCAGATCTATAGAATTGAAATGTGGTTATAAGGCTGGATCCTCTCCTGCCAGGTGAGATGGATCAGAACTCTCTGTACCTGAATGATCTGCGGCTGTTCTTTTTAAACGATCCAAGTAACCTGTGTAATTTAAGTGGGGCTCTTAATGGACCTCGTCTGTGCCAAGTACCATGTCGCACAACAAAACGCTGTGCACCAGTTACCTAGCTACACAAACACACACCTGCACACGTTGCTGTTTTGATTCACTCTGCTCAGACCTCTCAGTGCTTTACCCAGCCGATGATACAAAGGCACAGATTTTAACATTATCAATATTAATGTTTTTACTGAACAGTATATTTAAACTATAGATGCTTATGTTATCAAGAATCTGATCAGATAATTATTGTTTTAATTAAATCAGACAAACCTCCTCAAGTGGATGGAGACATATAAAGTAACTGTTGTGTTACATGTTGTTGTGTATCTGTTGTTAAGTCATTGAAACTCTCATTATGTCGTTATTCAAAAATAGAAAAGAATTAAAGGAAGTGTTCACATACTGATCTGTTCAGTGGACCGTGGAAGAGTTACACAACCTTTTTGTAATTCATTTACTTTCTGAATTTGTCAATTTATATATTTTTTTTTTCTGAGACATTTTTCCTCTCATTCGTCCGTTATATATTTTGTTGAATATGTCACTTTCAAAGTAAAAGTCCCTGATTTTTCAGTTCCATTGATTTAGAGACAGACTTCTAGGCTCATGAAATAGAAATTGGTGCAGTGACCCTTTTAAGATGAGGAATCAAATCCCCAGGATCGTTTTCCACTGACACACGTCTGGATACTCACTGAAATGTGATTAGTTTCATGTTCACCGCTACAGGAGAATCTCTCACTCAAGTCCAGAAATGTCCAAACTTTCATTTCTGACCATGCATGCTGTGTGTGTTTGTGTGTTTGTGTGTGTGTGTGTGTGTGAGCGCAGGAGGAACCTGCCGGGTGACCGACAGAAAGCCCTGGACATCATGCTGCCCCTGGTGGAGGACGAGGAGAAGGTCGCCTCGGACATCTACTGCCTGGTGGGACGCATCTACAAGGACACGTTCCTGGAGTCTCACTTCAGTGACACGCAGAGCAGGGACAACGGCACACTGTGGTGAGAGAGCTGTGTGTGTGTCTGTGTGTGTACTTGTATTTTGTTATGTTTGAGTATTAAACTTAAGAGAGTGAGAAAGGCAGCTTTGGAAATTGAGGGCTTTTGACAGGTCCTCAGTTTGTGACACCTATAAAGGGCTGCTTGAGTTTCAGGGTCGTGGTTAGAAATAGAATTGATTAGATTTATAACCAAAGTGACAGAAACACACCTGAATGGATTTGTTATCCTCTGGAATCATTCATTCACTGGAAGAAATAAATGTTGTTTTAATTCACTTCAATTAAATAAAACTTGTAAATAGGATTAAATAATTTATACTTAAAATCAATATAATCAGCAAAACCCAAGAAAGATAAAATCTGTCCGAGAAGGTTGTGATGTTCACTCTGCATCACATCGGTGAATGTGTGTGTGTTTGTGAGCCACATAGAAATAACACAACACACACAATTTGAAGATGTGTTTTCTAAAGACAGGATGCTCGACGAGTGTCTTTGTTCTGCCGCAGCTCATCGTGAGTTTTTCCGTGAATGGTTCTATGAATCAAGGACGTCAGCTGTAAAAAAACATTTTGTTTCTCGTGAGCACGTCAGAGCAAATTGAGGAGAACACGAGGATCCAGAGAACACACGTGAACAAGCAGGAGACCGACAGGATTAAAAGAGATGAAACAAGGCGGTTGATTGTGATGAGTAATGTTACCGAGAGGAAGTGATGCTGCACGAGCATGATTCAGAAGCAGTTAAATCACGGGTGTAACTTTTAACAGCCTTAATTACTTTATGCTCAAAGTAGAAGCCGTTCAATTTGTGTAATTGCTGAATGTTGGAGACGATGCTGACGTCAGATCAGTTCTTAGGCAATAAAGAAGGGGAACAACTTAACCTGGTAACATTATTTAAAAATGAGTGTTGGACTTGAATGGGAACACCCCCTACTGGCGACAGGCAATAAAAATAGAACATTTTATAATAATGTATAGTTCCCCTAAAAATATCTGATATTTTAAAATCAAGATCCAGGAATTATTATCTAAGAAATCAGAGAAAATGTTGAAAAATAGCAGAATGAACAATTTAAAATTAAAAAAATTCAGATTCATTTCCTGGATCTGACACCAAAATGTATAGATCTAAATTGATAGATGGATGGATAGATAGATAGATAGATAGATAGATAGATACATACATACATACATACATACACACACACATACATACATACATACATACATACATACATACATACATACATACATACATACATACATACACACACACATACATACATACACACATACATACATACATACATACATACACACACACATACATACATACATACACACACACACACACATACATACATACATACATACATACATACATACATATACATACATACATACATACACACATACATAGATAGATAGATAGATAGATAGATAGATAGATAGATAGATAGATAGATAGATAGATAGATAGATGTGTGTGTGTCGCCCCCCCCCCCCCCCCCCTAGGAGTATTTGGTTTTGATGTGAGTGCAGAGGGGCGAACAGCACCTGACGGAGGTCGACTTGACATTAACACCAGGCGGTCGATTGCCTCCTTCCTGGAAGTTGCTCTTTCAGATCTCATATCTTTGACGCCTGAACACGCTGCTTCGATAACCACGCTCCCATCTGCCTGTTGTTTCCAGCTCCCGGTCACATCTTGGCTGATTCCTCTAATAACATTCACGTCACTTTCCCTCAGTCGAACAGATTGGTCATTAAATAAATGACATGTCTTGTTTAGCGAGGGTGCTCACAGTTGTTGTTGTTGTTGTTTGCTGTTCCGTGGCCCCGACTCAATATGGCAGTGATTGTCTCTGGGTTTTTTGAGTTGATGTGTTTGGGGTGTGGGGGGGATTTGGAGGCAGGATATTTATTGGAGTAATTTTCTTCTTCTTATCACCTCAGGTTTAAAAAGGGCTTCGAGTCCGAGCCGACGCTTCACTCTGGGATCAACTACGCCGTCCTCCTCCTGGCGGCCGGGCACCAGTTCGACACGTCCTTCGAGCTCCGCAAGACGGGTGAGTGGACGCTGCAGTGGGTCTCATGTGTGTGTGTCTGTTCACCCTGAGTTACCACTAAGAGATCTGCCTCTGCCCTGTCCTCGCTCTGCAGCGGCAGCTCTTCACGGTGCGTCACGTCTGATCATGGAAAAGACTCGGCTCCTTTACAAGAGCAGAGCTGCTGTTTGACGCTTTGCATTAGTGCATGGAAATCAGAACAAAACCACAATCCACCCTTTAATACCCTCACTGGAGAAAGTGAGACGAGCCACTCAGATTCACAAAGCTGCAGAAATGCACAACCTCACGCTGCAGGTTCTACTGAGCTTTGCACGGCTTGACTTTACTCTGCGTGTCCGCTGAGAGTTCTGACTGGTTCAGGTCGTACGTGCATCACCACGGTTCCATTCATACTGAAACCTGGTTTCAGAGCGTGCACTTTGCAAAGTTTACGAAACCTATAAAACATATTTCCCTGTGATCCGCCCCTTTGTTCTGATCACAGCCAAACTTTAATGACTTGTTTTTCTCGCCCTTGTTTCATCGTTTCGCCAAGTTTTGTGGAAATCTATTTCGTAGTTTTTTGTGTTATCCTATCGACAAATAAAGGGACATGGTGAAAACAACGTGACCTACTTAGCCTTTGCTCCCAATCTTTGCTTTTTGCCCCGCGGCTCAGTGTAGCTCAGGAATGT
Source organism: Platichthys flesus (assembly GCF_949316205.1). NCBI lineage: Eukaryota > Metazoa > Chordata > Actinopteri > Pleuronectiformes > Pleuronectidae > Platichthys > Platichthys flesus. The sequence goes on from NC_084962.1 coordinate 18,413,344, forward strand.
GGGAAGCAGAGCAGCCGGTCCTGGGAATCCGCCTGCAGCTCCTTAATGTAGCCCCACCCTCGGTCCCTGTTGACCCTGCTCCCCCCCCCCCCCCCCCCCCCCCCACACACACACACACACACCTGACTCCACAAATGGTTGGTTCCTGCAGCCGCACACTCAGCAGGACATGTATCAGCAGCTCCCCTGCAGCAGAATCTGGGATTATCATAACAAGTATCTCTGAACTCTGGCTGAGCACAGTGACAGATTCTAAAAAAGGCTAAAGCGTGTTGTGGCACATCCATGCAGAGCTTTGCATGTTTTTCCTCCAATATCTCATCTGCTTCAAATCTCAGTTGGTGATGCTCCAAAGGGGAAACACAATAAAACGATCACAAGCTTGTATCTGTGGTTGTGTGTTGCAGGCGTGAAGCTGAGCAGCCTGCTGGGGAAGAAGGGCAGCCTGGACAAGCTGCAGAGCTACTGGGACGTGGGCTTCTTCCTGGGCGCCAGCATCCTGGCCTGCGACAACAACCGGGTCATCCAGGCCTCCGAGAAGCTCTTCAAACTCAAAGCTCCCATCTGGTGAGGACACGTGAGGAGCCGCTCTCGGGGAAAAACAAAGCCCATCCCACGTCCATCACCGACTGGGTCTGTGCCGCTGAGATGTGTCTGGTTCTCTCCTAGAACCACAGTCTGTCTGATATGCAAGAATCGAGTGGGAAAGTGCTTCTCTCCAACCAGTTTGACATTGAACTGGTGCAAAGGACAGTTAATGACGAGGCTCATACATTTACCTTCAGCTTTAACGACACCGACAAGATTTGCAAACACGAGAAAAAGTTATTAATGTGCATAAACTGAAGGATATCAAATAGAAGACCCAAGATCTCTGTTAATTTAACATCTCTACACGCTCATGGAATCCTTTCTAGCTTAATCATCTTTGTGACATCATTCCAGATGTCGAAATTCATCGCCGGAGGTTTAAAGAGACGGTTTCATATCTGCAGCTCTGTCCCTTCCCAGTGTGTTAAGTCCCTGCTGCTCTCTATTTGTGTTTGTGCTGTGAAAACCCCTTGAAGTTTTCATTAATGTCATAAAGACAAATGTTTTCCCAGCATGAAAACACAATCATGTAGCATCATTTGTGTTTATGATTCTCCCTCAGCCGAGTTATTCAGATTGTCTGGATTCTTCTGGGACACGTCAGTTTGGTTAAACACAGATGTGTGGTCCGAACACCCTGGGTTGTGTTTCTCTTTAACCCTCCTCGTGCCTGTGGCCGGTTTCAGGTACCTGCGCTCGCTGGTGGAGACCATCCTGATATATCAGCACTTCAAGAAGCCCGGTGTGGAGCAGCCGGCCCCCAAGCAGGAGCTGGTGGACTTCTGGATGGACTTCCTGGTGGAGGCGACCAAGAAGGATGTCTCCTCCGTCCGGTTTCCTGTAAGTGACGCGAGGAGAGGAACCTGAGGCCGAGCATTCCCCCGAGGAAACAGAAACGTAAATGACGACTTGTATTCTTCTGTGTCTCCAGGTGTTGATACTAGAGCCCACGAAAGTCTACCAGCCTTCCTATTTGTCCATCAACAAAGACGTGGAGGACAACACGGTGTCCATCTGGCACGTCGCCCCTGATGACAAGGTGGGTGACCTGCAGCCGAGCATCCTTATAGAATAAATAATAATAAAAACAAAAGATGGCTTCACATTTATCAGCAGAGGTTAAGTGATGGATGAGGATTCTCCTGTTTTTGCTCAGGATGTTGTTTTTGCATTTATTGATTATCTCCTCGTATTGTATCATATTTTTTTGCAGCGTATGAATCGTTTGCTCTCCAGTAACCGATCCTCCGACAGCATCATTTATTATCCTGCGCCACAACCACTCCAATAAAACCACTAATGTCTTTTTATTACTGTGAGGTCCCTCAACAAATTTGGGGAATCGTGCTTCTGCTGTGAGGCGACCATCAGTCACTCGAGTGTCTCGGTTTATCTTCCCCCCCCTGAAGCTGTGATGATCTCATTTGTTTTTTAATCTGTCCTCCTGCAGAACAAGGGGATTTACGAGTGGAACTTCAGCGCCACATCAGTCCGAGGTGTCAGGTCAGTGTCTCCTGTCTTCACGGACACACTCGGGTTACAGCTGAGTGGTGTCACAATAACCTCACACGTGTCTCCACCGGGGGAAGGCTTTGAATTTAGTGTTGCAGGGGGTGATATTGGGAATTCTTCATTTCTCTGCAAACCACAGAATCAGATGAATGTTCAAAATAGTTTTCTGGCCTCACAAAAGTGTCATAAACACCTCTACCTGAGATCAAACAAGTTAAAACCTCAATTTAATTGTTATTAGAGTTGCATTTAAAGTCTCATGCATCAGTCCCCGTGCATATGAAAGTAAACTTCAAAAGAGAAGAAGCAGAATTAGATATTAAAGTTTTTGCTAAATATCAAATTAAACCTAAAACAAACTTACTAAGTCCTTCTGTGCAAGAATATTATACATACGCACTTTAATTTGATTTAATTTGTCTATAATGAATGAACTATAGGCATCTGCCTTGAAAAAGAGATCATGCTCTAAACTAATGAAACCACCTGTTTGAATGTAGGAGTTTCTATTAAATCCAAAATCAAAAAAATAACAGATGCATATTCAATAAAAATGGCTTAAGATACTTGTGTGATGAGATTTAATGGATTATCCGTCCAGGAGCATCTGATCAGAGGATGTAAGTGTGTATAAGAGTCTGATCAGGGTCGGACATGGATTTGTATCAGCATCGAGAGACACACAATCTCAGGATGTGCAGATAAATAACACACAACAGAGTGAGCAGATCTGTGTGTTGCCATCACTTCACCTCACACAGCTCCCGACCGAGCCACAGTGCAGCCGGCCTCTCGCTCTGCGGCTGCTCGTCCTCGGCCCTCAGAGGAATCCAGTGACGGATCAGAGAGAGAGAGAGAGAGAGAGAGAAGGGCCGTGCACACACGTTGCTAGGGAACGACTCGTCCTCCTCTCAGCCTGCAGACAATCAGCGAGACACAATCGCTGCTCAACAACACGGCCGTACGGCACACAGCGCTCCGGTGGCTGGCTCGGCCTCGGCAGAACCGGGGCCGAGCGTTCGATCCCCGGTGGATAAAAGTTTCAATTTGGTCGTTGAGTCGAAGCTGTCAGTGTCATTAGGTGTAATTTTTAATATTTGTGTATGTTGCAGCTGAAACTCACAAAACGACAAAACTAAATATCCACAGGTTGTGTTGATGTTGCTTCTGTGTGTTAATCCATGGACTGAGCTTTGTGTTGTGATGGAGAGACAGACCGTCTTTTATCTGGTCCCAGACATTTGACGGATCTCGTCCCCCCGCGCTGTGATGAGGTCACCGATGGACTAACTGTGCGCTCTCTCTCTCTCTCTCTCTCTCTCTCTCTCTCTCTCTCTCTCTCTCTCTCCTCAGCATCAGCAAGTTCGACGAGCGCAGTGCCTTCCTGTACGTCCTGCACAATGCCGACGACTTCCAGATCTACTTCTGCACAGAGATGCACTGCAAGAGGTCGGTCCAGCTCCTCCACTGCTGGGAAATGTGTGTTAGGTTAGGGTTAGGGCAGCAAACCAGATCAAAACACCAGTAAACAGAAAATGTGAACACATGGAAATATAGAACACAGAAAATACACAGTGTTTTCCTCCGTTACTAACAATTAACTGATGATTACAATTCCGTCTTTACTAAAAAAAACTATATCAGTTATAGAGATTTTACAACTTTAAAACCCAAATTTGATTTATGCTCAATAAATAATGAGAAAAGTATTGTAGTGGGTCGTCCACTACCCAGAAGGACGTAGGTTCAATCCCCGGGGGGTTTTCCGTTTCCTTGAGCAAGACACCGAAGCTGAAATCTGCCCCTGACGCCTGATAGAACAAAAAGTTCAGCATATTCCGACGCTCTGTTCTCAGGTTCTCAGGTCCCCCCCCGCTCACGCCCCTTCTCTCACGTGTCCCTCGCTCGCCCCTCAGCGAAGCACCGACTCCTCCGACTTGTGACTTTCACATCGGAGGCTCCCGGGCACTTCCTGTTCCATTACCCCCGAGTGTGAGAGTCAGTGAGTCACGCCTGCTGGTGTTGTGATGCTGCTCTCTCCTTTTCATACAGGGGAACGGGGAGTGACAGTAGTGGTGGTAGTGGTGGTGGTGGGGGGGGGGGGGGGTGCTTACAAAGTGGAAGGGATCAAGTCTAATAGTGCGTATGCATGATTGGCATGTGCACACGTGTCCCGGCGAACACCTGCAGGCATGTTGTGTGTTGTGTAGAATCAAGGCGACTGATTCACAGCTTGAGTGCGGTGGGAGTGGTAAAGGTCAATAACTGTGTGTGTGTGTTTGTTTGTCTGTCTGTGTGTGTGTGTGGGAGGTGTGCATGTAAACACCCTCTAACCCCTTCTGGATCACTACACAAGCTTGTAAACAAAGCCACCCAATCACAATATGGACTCAGTGGATCTGAGACAACACATGTCAATTGTCCACAAACGTACACATGTCAAGCCGTGGCCGCCCACCTGAGCATGGGGGGGGGGGGGGGGGGGGGTATTTCTAAATTTAGACATGCAGGCGGTAGAGTTTTAGATTCTTGATTGATTGTTGCTTCAGGTTTCTGCAGGAACACGTTTAACACAATTTAACACAAACTGTCAATGTCAAATACATCATAATAATTACAGATTTCACTATATTCTTAAATGTTAGCATCACCGTGTCAGATTCTCTTTTTGTATTTGTACCAAACCAGAAACCTGCTGCTATTGTTCAGTCTTCAATCTTCACAACGAACGCGACAACCTGACAAACGAGCTTGAAGCTGAAGTTTAACTCTTTAAATGCCGAAGCTGTCGATGTCTAAACACTCTGCAGGTTCCCGGTGTAACTTTAATCTCCTGGGATTCTCACAGTGTTTCCTGAGCGGGACACTAACCGGGCTTTTCTCCATCAGGTTCTGTGACCTGGTCAACAGCATCACTGAGGAGACGTGGAAAGGTCCGGAGGAGGGAGACTGTGACAACGACGCCTTAGAGGTGAGAAGCCTGGATCCACTCCCTTTGTTCACGTTGAATAAAGTCTCGACAAAAGATCGTGTTGCAGCCTCGGAGCTGAGTTTCTTTGTCTCTGTGAATTAACGTCAAACTGTCAAAGATTTACTGACTAAAGCGATAATCTCAGATTCTGTTGAGGAACAGGAAGTGAAACATTAGTGCTGTGAACAAATCACCTGGCATTTTAACCATCTGTATCCCAAAGCAAAGTTTGGGGGATTTTCATTCTTCAAAATACTTTTAATCTGAATTCTAATTTGAATTCATCCCTGTCCCTGCATTGCTTTGTTACATCCTGTTGTGTGTCTGTGGTTTATTTTCTCCACTCTCCTAATATGTCACAGGAAATCTGGATTCTGACGGAAGAAAATCAATTAACTAATTGAAATCAATTAATTTCAACAATTAATTTTGCACTAGCCAGGTTTTTCTTTCTTGCCAAACACTTGAATATTTTTAATTCTTCCATCAAAAGACCAAACTTGACTCTACTTTTGGATTTTCCTTTTCTAATCCGGTGTGTTTTATTATTCATAAGTGGCTGAATTTAGCTCGAGTGCTCTGACACCTGCTGCTGCTGCTGCTGCTGCTCTCACCTGCACTCACCCCCCCGCTGGAGCCTCGGGAGGAGGAAATCTAATTACCCAAAACACAGCCGCGCCCTGTTTGGCTTGGCTCGGCTCGGATCAGATGTCTAACAGGTTCCTCTCGCTGGTGTTTGATTTATCATCGGCCTGAATCCACCGTCGGTTCATCCACGGGCCGACGCTGCCGCTCGGGAACACGGCCTGTCCTCACACCAGGGTTCATGTCCACATCCATCACGCGTGTCTGAAAAGAACATTAACTGAGCCCAGGGTACCAATGTAACAGGTTTAGAGTAATCTGATTACAAAGGTTTCACAACGCTAATCAGAGAAAACAGGAGGGATATGTGCACAGACTGGATTTTCTGTTCTGTGCTGGTGTTTCCTCTTTTGTCCAAAACAAACAAAAGTAATTCAATAAAGCACAGAGTGTTAAATAGAAGAGATTAAGCAGGTTAACTGGGTCCAGATCAGTTTAACAGGTTTAAACAAAGACACAATCATGCAGCTATTTCTTTTCTTCCAACACCAACATCACAACTTTCTGTTTTGTAGGATGAAGAAAAGCATGTGAATTAATTTCTGTTATTCACACTAATAGAAAAGCAAACGTGTCCTGATCCATGAAGTCATTTTTCATTATTTGTAGTACTAACATTATTGTTTGAATCACAGATGTTTATATGAAAACAACATATTACATCTAACATGTGTCACAAATCACAGTTGCCTTTGTGTTGTGTTTGTGTCCACAGTACGACTACGAGTACGATGAGCACGGAGAGAGGGTGGTTCTGGGTAAAGGCACGTTCGGCGTGGTGTACGCCGGCCGAGACCTCAGCAACCAGGTCCGACTGGCCATCAAAGAAATCCCAGAGAAAGACAGCAGGTGAGGAAGAAAGACAACACAGGGTTTTATTACTACTCTCTGTGTCCGTCCACCCCCCCCCCCCTCGTCCCTCCACCCACTGGTCTCAGGCTCCGTCACAGACCCGATGAGTCCGCCCGCCACACGTCGCTGCACTAATCACATCAGCGAGGCGGCGGGGCGCTCAGCGGAGAAGAATGTGGAGAATTTGGGTAAATAATTCACCAGTGGATTCGGAGCTGGAGGGGGGAGAGAGGGGGGGAGATGGAGGAGAGACGGAGGAGAGACGGAGGGTGTGATTCAAGCAGAGAGATCCATGTGAAGAGTTCCCTGCTGCTGGGAACAGATATCGAGATCCAGTGTTTTGACACTTCACTCCTCTGGTCGTGGCTCTGGACACGTTATTTATATATGGAGTCATATGTAAATAAATATAGGTTTTCCTTATCTGCATCTGTGAAGTGAATATCTTTCAGCTTTAAGACAAAATGAGACGTTTAAAGACATCACTCTGAGTTTAGGGAGCTGTTGATCTACAGATATAGACGTATATATACCATAATAATTGCTGAAATAGTCAAAGTAATAATTGGTAGATGAAGTGATAATGAAAATAATCAGGAGTTGCTGCCTAGACCAAAGTTTTGGTTTAGTTTGGTTATTTTAAGTTTCAGTTTAGTAATAATCACCTTATGTAATGTGTAGATAAACATAATGCTAGTAGTCGTTAATTTTAATTTGCAGTATTTTTGATGTGTGTATTTGTATATTCAAAATTAAAGTCTTTATAGATCTTCCAGTAAAATTGGGGCCCCTCATGTTTTTCAAATGAATCGTTTGAGTAAAGATGTTTAGAGATCGAGTCATTGTAGAAGTTCTCTGTTCTTAACCGAGCTTCTTCTACGTAGATTATCTGTTCACGTGTCATCCCTCTCTTCTGTAACACAGGTACTCTCAGCCGCTCCACGAGGAGATCGCTCTCCACAAACACTTGAAGCACAAGAACATCGTGCAGTACCTCGGCTCCCTCAGTGAGAACGGCTTCATCAAGATCTTCATGGAGCAGGTTCCCGGAGGTGAGACCACTGCTCACGCTCTTTAAAACCAAAGCTAATAAAACAACAACCAGGAGACAAACACATGTTTTAACACACAACTCACCAAAGTGCGTAGATTTGTTATTATAACAGGTTTATATTATACATTACAAGCACAGATAATCACATTGAATCTGCTTTTCTGGAACAACCTCCTGTAGATTTGAGTTTGTCCTGGTTGTGTCAGCACAGCAGCAGAGACTTTGAACGTTGGACCAACCAGCCCCGTGCTGCTGATCTCAGGTCAGAGCGGGCGTTATTAATTGTTCTTTTTGCCCGGTTGTTGTGCAGGGAGTCTGTCGGCGCTGCTCAGGTCCAAGTGGGGCCCTCTGAAAAACAACGAGTCCACCATCGGCTTCTACACGCGGCAGATCCTCGAGGGGCTCAAGTACCTGCACGACAACCAGATCGCACACAGAGACATCAAGGTAACACACTCACCGTGTTGTGCAGTTAACGATCCGACTGAGGATTCTTTAATTACCTTCGTGGCCTCGTTGCCTTATTGCAGGATAATTATCAGAAAGGATATTGTTCAGAGAATTGAGGGAAAGGATCATTTAGACTTAGATTTTAATATCATTGCTTTATATTCCTGCCAGGCTGCATTCAGAGGCCTCTTCAATTAACACTGATTACACGGCAGTGAACCGACTTCGTGATAAGCACTCGTGTGTCAGGTGGGAGGTTCCACTGCTGCAGAGAGGATTTGCTTTTCAAGAAAACAGAAAATCTTTCACGAGCTGCGGAAACTTCATCGATAGAAATCCCAGAGAAAAGGATGTCAGTTCAAATCTCAAAAAACTGTGATTTGAAACTGAAAAATAGGATAAAATATAAAATAATGAACAGCTCATTTATGTATTTTCATTTCCGTCTTTGAACAATACTGAAAGTAGCTGCGTGTCCAGTGAAAGAGGTTTTCTCCCTGTTATTGTTTACTGACCTTCCTGCATCATCCTTCACCAAAAAACAAGTAAAAATCAAACAATCAAAGTGTTTTTAGAGCAGAATTCTCTTTTAGCCGCTTTTTCTTTGCTGGAAGAAATAGTTTTTAGTTTTTGTCCCTTAATTTAAAACCCGAAACCTGGATTAAAAGAATAAATGAAATATAAGAAAAGGGTCAGACAGGTTTTATTTATCTCAGCGTCTGAGTGCTTTACCTGAGAGCCGATCTCCTGCCGGTTATATCATGTCCCACACAGACAAACACCGATAACGCCTCCATCACAGAGAATCATTAACTGCAGTACTTCCTCAAGCGTCCGCCCCATTTAACAGCACGCTCGTATAAACACAACCAGCAGCAGCTCACTGGTAATCACCTTGTTTTGGTTGAGACCATCGTCTTCCTCCCGTCGTCTTGTTCTCACTGTCTTGTCTTTTCAATCTGCAGGGGGACAACGTGCTCATCAACACCTACAGCGGCGTGCTGAAGATTTCCGATTTCGGCACGTCCAAGAGGCTGGCGGGGATCAACCCCTGCACGGAGACGTTCACAGGTACCCGCTGACCCGCTGACCCACTGACCCACTGACCCACACTCTGAATCACTGAGAGTAGCTCACTGTTGCAGTTCAGACACGTCGGCCAATAGCGGGCCAGTTTGACCTCTGGGGGTAGTAACCCATCTGACAGCCGATTGGTGCAGAGAGGGACTCACCCAGCGATGGTGGAGCTCTTACAGGAAACTGGGCGACCCCCCTTATAGCCCGGGCCTTGCTATTAATGTGTCCCCGTCTGTTTTTAGCTCCGAGTGCGAGTTTCTAAAAGCAGCTCACACGCAGGCAGCCGGTTATTATTAGAACAAAAGACTCCTTTCAAAAAGGTTGGACTGAGATTATATGAAAAGCTCCGAGAGGCTCTTTGCTCAAACACACGACACAGAAGCTCCGGTGAAGCTCTTGTGACTCGACTGGTTTGAAAGAACTGTGTCGTCACCTCAGGACTGGAGGAAACTGGTAATGAGTCCTAATGGAAGCTTCTCTCTGTCACTCCTGACGCCACTAATATGCAACCGGAATCTTTAACTGAGTAAAATGCATTGAAGTGGTTCAACACACTGGTTTTGCACCTGCAGACAAACTCACAAACTTTTGCAGAACTTACTTTTAAGGTTATGTTAAATATTTAACTTTTTGTGATGTTTACTGTCTATCTAAGTGTTTTGTTGTGATGTTTTTGTTTGTGTGCGTGTTGTCTTTCAGGCACACTCCAGTACATGGCTCCTGAAATCATAGACAAGGGTCCTCGGGGGTACGGGAAACCAGCGGACATCTGGTCTCTCGGCTGCACCATCATAGAAATGGCGACTGGGAAACCACCTTTCTACGAACTGGGAGAACCGCAGGCCGCCATGTTCAAGGTGAGAGACGCCAGGTGGTTGCGGATTCCCATCATCCCCCTCCCGATACCAGTAGAATTTGTATTTGTATCACACTTTGGATGGAAAAGCAAAGTGCGACACACCAGTGGAACATCCTTCTCAGCCACGTGTGACCCAGTAACTGTACATTTAAAGGGTCTGAGAGGTTTCTGCTGTCGAAGCTCTGAGTCATGGAACTTTCCAAACACTGTGGTTTAATTACACGGATGTGAATTCAAACAAGCACACGTGTGTTTCTGTACGTTGTTAAACCCTGAGACAACTGGGATCAAGTGTCACAGGATTCGGGTCATCTGTCATTGTGTTGCACTGTGGAGACTTTTCCCGTCTGGATGTTTTCTTCACTCGTCCACGTGGAATTTCTCCAGGGAGGGGCGTCTCCCTGCTAATCTTAAGTCAACACTCCTGGTTCAGCCGCCGCAGGAATTTCTCATTGTCGTGAGAGACTCGCACTTTGACATTGTGTGTGTGTGTGGGGGGGGGGGGGGGGGGCCCCGATCGAACGCCGGGCCTGAGGCGAGGCCTCGTGGTTCTCTGGGTACACACTCTCCTCACACTAACGTTAGCTCGCTGCAGGTAGTCAGATCATTTTCCTCGAGGGCTCAAGTTCTCAGAAAAAAGTGTTTTTTTTATCTGATCTGAAGTCTGAGCCGTCCTCCCTCTGCAGGTGGGCATGTTCAAGATCCATCCAGAGATCCCAGAGTCCATGTCGCTGGAGGCCAAGGCCTTCATCCTGCGCTGCTTCGAGCCCGACCCCGACCACCGGGCCACCGCCAACGACCTGCTCACCGACGAGTTCCTCACCGTCACCAGCCGCAAGAAGAAGGGCAAGGGCAGCTTCACAGGTGGAGAACAGCATGTGGATGATTCCTGGCATTCGCCTTGTCAATATTTAAATTAGCTCAGTGTGACTTTAACAAGATGATGTCACAGACTGTAAATAAAGATGGAGGATCCCAAAAGTGAAGCCAAAGCATCTCTATCGCCCACTGGTGGCTGGCTGCAGTATAGGCCATAAACCCAGCCTCCTCCGTGTTAACAGACGGGACATGATATAAACAAAAGTACACATTCAATATTTATGATTTTTATCTGTTATCTGATGCCACGAGAATGTGGTAAAACGTCTTGATTGACAGGTGAAACTGATTTGTGATTGGTCATGTGCGTTTATTACACAATAATTTTAAATAACACAATAACTACAACCATATTGGATCCAGTCACAATGACACTAAGGAGGAATTAGACATCCAATAGGACTTTAATTATATATTTAAAAGTTCAAAATGTATTATGGAGGTTATTGTCCTTATATGGACCCAAGCTTTAATATGAACCTCCTGCTCCTGTTGGAGAATCGCTCCATCAGAACAGTCTCCTGCAGCAGAGACGCTCTCATGTCCTCTGGCATCAACACACAAGATCCAACACAAACCTTGTGTCTCACCTCATACTCGGAAATGTTTTTCTTTCTGCCTGTTGTCTCCTTTGATGAAACACTGACACACATTTCATGTTTCTCCCCCCCCCCCCCCCCCCCCCACAGCTCTGTCTCCGGGGTCAGGTGAGTTATTTCACTTACGGCCTCACACATATTTACCACCAGAGGGATTTCTCTTCTAGAAACAGGACGTCAGTTCCAGGAAACATCTGCCTGCTGCCGAATATGGAAGCTACAGATTTCATTTTTCTGCTGCCAGTGGCCTCCTGCCTCGCTCTGAGCTTCTCAGGAACTGAAAATACACTTTGCACAGCGTCATTCTTTGCAGAAGCTTGGACGCCTTTATAATTCCTCTTTTATTATTCATGCACAGTGTCATTTCCTGCCAGATGCATCTGATTGAGCTCTTCATCCGAAACATGATTATAAACTATAGCATCAAATTCGAGGCGAGGAGGTCTTTTCAAAGAAGGAATTCCAAATTTCATTAGCACCATTTCTAATTTCACCATCTTCAAAGCTTCAGCTCTTTCCTCCTGATTGCTACAGAATCCCTCTGACGTGCAGAGCAGTGGATCTGATTATTAGTGTCTGAACGCTGCAGCACTTAGGATTGACCTCCTCCTGCGTCTCCTCCAGAGTACCTGCGCAGCATCTCCCTGCCGGTGCCGGTGGTGGTGGAGGACACCAGCAGCAGCAGCGAGTACGGCTCCGTGTCCCCCGACAATGACCTGAACTCCAACCCCTTCATCTTCAAGCCCAGCATCAAGTGCTACAGCGAGAGAGACGTCAAGGGGCCCAGGTCGCTCTTCCTCAGGTAGAACGAGACCCAGACGGGGTTCTGATCTGGAGTAAACCGGGTCCGAGCTGCCGTTCATTACAAATCTGACACGATGGACCAGTCGATGATGTCAATGATAAATCTCTCATCTATATGATAGATTTACATGTTAGTTTGTTTTGGGAGCTGGATTAAAGCTGGACAATGTCGTTTTGTTTTCTCCTCAGCATTCCTGTGGAGAACTTCGAGGACCACAGTGCCCCCCCGTCCCCCGACGAGAAGGACTCGGGCTTCTTCATGCTCCGGAAGGACAGCGAGAGACGAGCCACGCTGCACCACATCCTGACGGAGGACCGGGACAAGGTGGTGGCCAACCTGAGGGAGGCCCTCACACAGGTCAGCTAGAGAAGAATAGATGTACAACCTCCTCCATAGCTCCTGTGCACGTCAGCCTCGCCTCATCTTCCTCTCCTCTTCCTCACCTCCAGGGCTCCGAGGAGATGAAGCTGAAGCCGCAGCACATCTCCACCCTCGTGGTCAGCCTGGCCGACTTCGTTCGCATGGCCGACAGGAAGATCATCGCCAACACGCTGTCGCAGCTCAAACTGGAGCTGGACTTCGACAGCACCGCCATCAGTCAGCTGCAGGTGGTGCTGTTCGGGTTCCAGGACGCTGTGAGTATCCCCGAGGGTCAAGGAGCTCCTCGCTGCAAATCTCAAATTCAATCTCACATCTCATCCCACGGTGAATTATTAATAAAGAAGTTATGAATCAAAGAGATGTTCCATGGCTCTGCTACAGAGGATCACATTCAAAACGGTCTCTGACCCAAATCGTAGCTTCCAGGCTCCAGAGATTATTTGTTTCATCTCAACTTATATTATCTTGTCGATTTTGATTTATAAAAAGTCTCCTCGAAGGTTTGTTCTTCCCCGGTCTGTAGACGGAGGTTCTCTTAGTCACTGCAGGAACCTCTGATCACTTCAGTGCAGCTCCTGTCATTTCACAGAGCTGCAGAACAGAGCTGCTGCCATGTTGCCGCTGCTCCCCCACGACCAGAGATCACACGGATAACTGTGAAAACACTTGTAACCTTTAAGTGAGCAAACAAAAGGCCGATCTGTCGGGAATAATTGCACGTTAACGTTAAAGGGCGGTTTATCCTCGTCCCCTCAGAAAGAGGGTGATGAGAAAAAAAACTGCAAAGGAGCAAGTGGTTGTTTTTGTGTCAGGGAGAGAGATTGCATAATCCTGCAAGAGCACGAGGCTCTGATTCCCCCTGGTGGTCATCGGTGGGAACAGTTCAGAGTGGAGGTGGGAGAAATTCATGCGTTCAAAAAGGTTTGTAGTTCAGATGTGAGGGAAAGATCTTAAAACATCAGCAAATAAATTATGGTTTTATAAAGACTCCTTCACTGCATCAGATAATTAGCTATAGAAACAATCAAATATATTCTAAATTACAGGAAATAATGTTTTAACCATCTTAATATTAATTCTAAAGAAAACTAAAAACGACATTGGCTGTAGCTCCCCCGCGACCCTCAAAAGAATAAGCTGTTTAGATGATGGATGAGTAATAATTATAATAAACTCTATTTATAGAGAACTTTTCAAAATACAAAATGCTTTACAATGGAACCGACAAAATAAAACAGATTAGTCATAATTTCAACTAATTTAAAATGGAGTGGTTACAAAAAAGTGGCAGACAAACCGACAGTATGTGAAAAATGAAATAAGGGAAAAAATAACTAATATCTCTTTCTTTCTGTTTCTCATTTCCTCATGTCCAGGTGAACAAGGTGCTGAGAAACCACAACATCAAACCTCACTGGATGTTCGCTCTGGACAACATCATCCGTAAAGCCGTGCAGACGGCCATCACCATCCTGGTGCCAGGTATCATCATCGCATCAATAACCTGTTTTTAAACTGTGATTATCAATCTAATGTGTCGACCCAATCGATCAAGTAATGGCTCAGTCAATAACAGATAAGACAATAGTAAAAATAACCATTAGAAGTACACAGAGACTTTTTATTTACTTGTTTATCTGACTACATCCAAAACCCAGAAATATTCCATTTACAAAAATACAAATGAAACAGCTAAAAGTTAGAAAAAACAAAAAATGTCAAATAATACTAATACCTCAAATTACAATTCATCTAGTTTCTTTTGATCAATTAATAAACTTAATCTAAACTAATCCTTCATCTTAATGCATCAGAATTTGACACTTTCCATAGAACATGTTTCCTCACGTGTGAAATACAAAGTGCCTCGTACTCGTCCCACTGATGGTTAATCCCTGAGTGGTGTGTGCAGAGCTGCGGCCTCACTTCAGTCTGGCCTCGGAGAGCGACCCGGCCGATCAGGACGACGTGGACGACGACCCCGAGCAGGAGAGAAGCTCCGCCCACCACAGCCGAGCGCCGACCATCGCCGCTCACGACGACACGGTGGCCACGTCGGGGGTGAGCACGCTCAGCTCCACCGTGTCACACGAGTCCCACCACGCCCAGCGCTCTGTGAGCATGGAGCTGGGCAGGATGAAGCTGGAGACCACCAGGTAGACGCCACCGCCGTTAAACACACAAACCATTGGACGCCTTGTTCTTTATTCATCTGATCCCGTTGTGTTTCCTGTTTGACTCCAGGCTGCTGGAACAGCTGCTGGAGAGGGAGCAGGAGTACCAGTCCATCCTGCAGCAGGTGCTGGAGGAGAGAGAGCAGGAGATCAGACTACTGAGGCTGCGATCTGAGCCCACAGGTCTGATTCCCCTTCGTTCTGCACCACTTCTCCTGCAGCCACTGCTCTTCTTCTTTGTGCAAATGTCCAGTTCACTAAAGAAGTTTGTTCTTCTCTTGCAGACGTCTTCACGTCGTCCTCTGAAGAACAGACGAGTCAACCTGAGGAGACACGAGAAGACCCGGAGCTGAGCGGCTGGCTGAGGCTTTACGGTGCCGACCAGGACGCCATAGAAAAGGTGAGTCCCTGTGTTTGACTGACGCGACGTCCTCTTACTCCCGTTCTTTAATAAGATCCTTCATTAGTCTCACAGTGGGGACGTTAGCCGTCACAGCAGCAAAGAGGAAAGTCAAAATATAAATCATTGAAGTAATAATAAGGTACAACACTTTCCAGGAAATATAAAAGATATAAATGGAGTAGAAATTATATATTCAGTGTAATTAGAATATATATATATATACCATGTGAGAATAAATACAGTGACACTAGCCATTGAATTGCACAGACAGTAATTGGTATTACTCATTTAAGAGATCAATAATCAAGCCTCAATAATAAGTCACTGTCTCATTTTCTTATTTATTATTATTTATTTGTTTGTACACAGCCTGATATCCCCCCCCCCCTTGTGCTCCCTCAGGTCCTGAAGGAGGAGTACACGCTGAACAACATCCTCCACGATGTGACGAGAGAAGATCTGAAGAGTTTAAGACTGAGGTAGCATCACATTTTGAATTCTGTTTTCAGTACCAAGCTACAAAAAGAATAATTCTCAAACAATTTACACAATGAATTAAGGAAGCTTACTGGCGCACGGCTGCATGGTTTCAAACAAACACACTCGGACCTTAAAGAACCTCCCCCTTTAAAGCTCCTCCCCTCACACAGACAAACCCCTCCTCCTCCCTGACGTCACACGATGGCCCTTCATCTGGCTTGATTTGCATTTTATGTAACAACAATTACATCTTTATAAACCACATATTTGGTTGTATTTTTTTTTTCTACTTATAGTTATTTAGAATAAAGTTTGAGGTTAAGCATCAAGCCTCAGTTACATTTCATTGTCATCAGACTTTGATAACCACATCTTAGTAATAGTTTTAAATAAAGTATCAGCATCTGCCCTTAAAAAATATGACTAACAAACAAACAAGTAAACAAACAGACCAAAAAACTACATACAAACTGACCAACTAACAAATTAATAAACTAACACACTACAAACAAACAGACCAACAAACTACAAACAATCTGACCAACTTACAAACTAATAAACTAAAAAACTAAAAACATACAGACAACTAAAAAAATAACAAACTACAAACAAACAAACTAACAAACTACATACAAACTGACCAACTAATAAACTAACAAACTAACAAGCTAACAAACTACAAACAAACAGACCAACTTACAAACTAACAAACTAACAAACTACAAACATACAGACCAACTAAAAAAATAACAAACTACAAACAAACAAACTAACAAACTACATACAAACTGACCAACTAATAAACTAACAAACTAACAAGCTAACAAACTACAAACAAACAGACCAACTTACAAACTAACAAACTAACAAACTACAAACATACAGACCAACTTACAAACTAACAAACAAACAAACTAACAAACTACAAACATACAGACCAACTTACAAACTAACAAACAAACAAACTAACAAACTTAACAACTAACAAACTAACAAACTAATAAATTACCATACTAACAAACTTATAAACTAAAAAACTACTAACTAACAAACTAACTCATAACTAACAAACAGGATTTGTCATACGCAGCTAAACGAACTTTATCAGCTTCTTTTAAAACTGAGTCGTATGTTTTTGTTTTGTCGGCTACATGCTACTTTCTGTCACGTTGTATAATATACAACCTGACGTTGTCACTGTGTGTGTGTGTGTGTGTGTGTGTCCTGTCAGAGGTGGGATCCTGTGTAAACTATGGAAGGCCATCACAGACTACAGGCAGCAGCCGACCTGAGGCCTTCACTGACCCCACCCGCCCAGAGGAGCCTGGACTCGAATCAAACGCTCAGTATTCTCTTCTTTACCTCAGTATTTATAAGAGCGACCCGTTCAGGAGCAGCGCCTGTGATCACCGGGTCCGCGGAGGAACAAACACTACCCCCCCCCCCCCATCCCCCCCGAGCGGCGAGGTCCTGCTGTTTTTATAATCCTGAAACGAGGATTTGGGACATGAGGTCATTATGACGGCAAACAATCACTGAGAAGTGCCACTGGTTTTTCTTACGATGCTTTGTGGGAAAAATCCACCATTAAAACCTTAAACCAACTTTTCCTTTGTCTTTAAAGAGGTTTACAGAACTGACCAACACAAGCCTGAGATACAAAATACTGCGTTCAAAACCATCTGTACTCCTGTTTCTATCATCTTATCACTACTTTATTTAAGTGGATCTTTAATTTAATTGTTATGGTTATTTGAAGGATGTCAGTGCATGCCCTGTTTTTTCTGTTTTTTACTGTTCAGCGACTTATTTAATTCGTTTTTTCACTTTTCTTTTTATATTACGAAACGTGTAAATATTGTGTTAAAAAAATTATATGTGAATCACATTTATGTACTTTAAAAAGCAGATTTATTGATAAACATAGCCTAGTTGAATCTCCATGTGGGACCAGACCGAGTCTAAGATGAACATGTGAAAAGTAAACGGGGCGTTGTCGTGTTTTCTTGTATCACAAATCCTAGGAGACGATGTTTGTGTAGTAATTCATGTTACGTCACATCATGTGCTCTCTTTCTGTTGTTGTACACTGACAAACGTGCTCGTGTGATACGACTTCTGTCACGTTCATGTTGTGATTAAAATATGAAATGGAAGAACCTTGACTTTTTTTGCTATTTTAAAACATGATGTCAGAATGGGGGGGGGGGGGGGGGACTAACCACGAGCTGTGTTTCCGTTTGTGTTTGAATGAATCGAGATGTTTGTGTCATAATGTTGAATAAAACTTTTCATCTTGAAACTGTGAAACGAGTTGAAAATGTGATTGAAAGTCGATGTTATTGCAGATTTTAACTATTTGAAGGAGGAAGCTGCAAAAAAAGGTTTTGCAGTTGTTGACACTATGAACTGGTTTGTCAGGTTCAGGTCTTCTGTTGTGTTTATTCATCCCAGTGATGAATACCAGCCTCCACCCTCACCAGGTAAACGAGAAATATTATAAAATAAGTGTTAATTATAATAAAAATAAAAAGTTTATGTTGGTATAACCAGGTAAACATGATCATTATATTATTGTTACAATTTACTGAACAGGTTATGACTAAAAATGAAAGGTAATATGATTTTATTATTCTGTAATTAATACTTAAACACAGCTGATTATATACAAATATAAAAGAAAGGGCAAATCAGCTCTTTAATAATTGGTTTTGTATGTGTTTTCATTTTTTTTATTTACTTAGTCATTTAATGCTGGGGGGTTGGGTTGTAATGCAAATTAAAATATCAAGGAAATGAGAATTTAACTGTGTTATGAATGTTTTAAGACGAGAATGATATGGTTTGGTATCATGTTATTATTCTTTTGTGTGTTTGTGTGTGTGTGGGGGGGGATGTTTGGTCCCCAGATTATATTAAGACGCTCCTGTTAACACAACAATAATACACAATAAAGTAAACTACTTAAAACCTATAGAGATGTTTTGTTGACGTTGTGAACATGTGTCAGGTTCAGGTGTTCTACTTCCGGTCAGCTGTGTGTTTATTCATCACAGTGACGTCAGCCCTCCCCCCCACCTCACCATGACAACCCTGAGGAAGAAGAACCTCCATCTTCTCCTGCTCGTGTTGACATGAGCTGCTTCGTGGGGCCGCAGCGGATCGTCCTTGGATGGAGGCAGGTTCCTCTCCCTCTCCGGCCCGAGGTGTGAGGCTCAGCGGCGGTTTCTCCTCCTGAACAACAACATGGCTCCTCTGCAGCATCCTCCTCCTCCGCGGCTGCTGCTCCTGCTGCTGGCCTCCGCCCTGCTCCTCTCCTCCGTGCCGCTCACCGACAGCCGCTCCTCGCCCATCGCCGACCTCAAGTCGAAGATCTCCGGCGTGGAGGAGCTCCTGGAGGAGTTCCGCAAGCAGCTGCAGCAGCAGGACCGCGCGGCCGACGGGGGCGACTCGTGCGCGGGCGACTTCAGCGCCGTCGGGCAGCGCATCATCGGCACCAAGGCCTCCATCGAGCAGGGGGCCACGTTCCTGCTGGCCCCGGAGCGGGTGCTCACCTGGAGGGACTGCCTGCACGCCTGCTGCTCGCAGCCGCACTGCACCGTGGCGGTGGTGCAGGAGGAGCCGCGTCAGCCCGGAGGAAGCCTCAGCTGCTACCTGTTCAACTGCACCTACCGGGGGAGAAGCGTGTGCTCCTTCGCCCCGCAGCCGGGATTCAGCACGTACACAAGGGGCCCCAACGCCACCAGCGCCCCGGGACACCTCCCTGCCTTGGCCGGGGGATCGGCCGGGGGACCAGCCGGGAGGCCCAGGGAGGGACCGGCCGAGGAGGACGAGGCACCAGGTGGGGAGGCGGTGGTGGAGATCCGGGGTTAGAGCTTCAGCTTCATGATCAATAACACAGTGATTTGTTATTGATCATCTTCTTATTCCACCACTGCAGCGTCACTGGAAACCATTGAATTTAAATCAAATGAAAAAATCTCAATTAAAAAACATCAATATATTCAATATACATAATAAACATGAGATGATGTGTAAAACCAAGTGTTTACTGTACATAAATATCTCTGTATGTGTTCATTTGATTGTAGATGTTCTTGTAAACATACTGGTTATTTACTTGTGCATCATTATAACGAACTTAACAACAAATCAGTTTTAAGATCTGTTGTAGCTTTATACTGGGCAAAAAGTAAAGGCCATTTAGTTTCAGCATATTTTCTATTTTATTTAGTTTATTTAGATATTAAAGTTAATGTGTGAAGCTCTTAGAGAGAAGTTCTACTACTTCCACACCTTTCTAACACTTCCTATCAGTTGACCACGTCAGCTTCAGCCACTATCTAGATAACGATAGAGTGAGTTAATCATTTGCCTTTTTAACCCTTTCAGCTTTTAATAAGTTCGATCAGGAGAGTGAGACCAGCAGCAGGTGTTTGAAATCTGAGATGTTGACATTACACTACATTTACAGAACTCGCCCAGAAACCGTGACAATTAATTGATTTGTTGATTGACAGTAAACTGATTGGCGTGTGTCTCTGTCTGCAGACGTGGACGAGCCCCCCCGCAGCGACGCCGGCCAGGACGTGGTGGTCCAGCTGCCCACGGACTGGGCGGTCCTGGACGGTCGGGACAGCGTGGACGACCGCGGCATCAACCACTACGAGTGGAACCTGGTCAAAGGAGACACAGGCATCGACATGAAGGTCAGTGTTTACTCTGTAAACAAATAAAAGACCGACAGGCTGTGGGATCAGATGATTCTAACTTTTGTATTCACAGTAGATGAATAGTCTCGGGCACATTGCAGCTGTGTTTGCAGTCGTTGAGTCAACAGGGCGACTTGAGTTCAGCTGTTCCAACACAGATTAGACATGATTGGGTCTAAAGCTGATCTGAGAACACAGCAGAAATGTTGGAGCCCGGTTTCTGCACCAATCAAAACACGGCTAACTTTTTCATATAAATATATTTTTCGTTGATTTCTCACGTTCAGATTCTCAATTAATTGATTTTGATTGAGTTTTTAAATGTGATTTAATAAGGGGGACAGGTGGATATGAGCTCTGCTGATGTTCAGAGCCCTAACCCATGTATGATGTAAGGAGAACTTCCAGTCTCAGTAGGGGGCGCTCACGAGGTAGTGCAGAATCTATGGAGTTGCAGCCCTAAGATGAGAAGATTCAAATGTTATCTTGGACATTGTTGTAAGTCCGGTCCGTTTAACGGCAACATGACCGATCTGCGCCTCATCCTGTGATCTTTCTTGCACGTGTGTGTGTTTGAAGGCGACGCACCCGGGGCTCCTGAAGGTCAGCGGCCTGCAGGAGGGCGTGTACGCCTTCCAGATGACGGTGAGCGACAACGCGGGTCAGAAGAGCTCCGACAACGTCTCGGTCACTGTGCTGGCGCCCAAACACCAAGCCGAAGGTGACACACGCACAAAAAACCAAACCACATCACATTCCTCTGTGTTTGTGATGCTGTGGTTTTGTGTGCGAATGGTGCAGTTACAGTTTTGTGTGTCCACAGTGTGCACCGGTCACTGCTCAAACTACCAGTTCAGGTGCGATGACGGCTGCTGTATAGACATCACCTACGCCTGCGATGGGAAGCAGCACTGTCCAGATCGCTCCGACGAAGACTTCTGCCCAAACTGTGAGAAACGTTTCATAATCAGAAATACATGTCGTTGTTTGTCGTGAAGGGAAAACAGTGTTTTATAATCTCTTGTGTGTTTTCCGGAGCAGGTTTGAATGGTTCAAGAATAAAGACCTCTCCATCATTTGTTTGTTTTTCTGCGATTTGT
Source organism: Platichthys flesus (assembly GCF_949316205.1). Taxonomy (NCBI): domain Eukaryota; kingdom Metazoa; phylum Chordata; class Actinopteri; order Pleuronectiformes; family Pleuronectidae; genus Platichthys; species Platichthys flesus. The sequence continues at coordinate 18,434,888 of NC_084962.1, forward strand.
CCTCAGTTGACAGCAGCAGGAAGACGGTGAGCCACCCTGTGGACCTGCCCACCCCGCGTGGGGGTTCTGGGGCCCGGACGAAGGAGGCTGAGTCTGGGTCCAGGCTCCAGGACGGGGCCAGGGACCACCAGGAGAACATCGTGTCACCTGAGGACAGAACCAAGACCGCTCCTCCTCAAAGTCCCGGTCAGCAGAGGACTTCAGTCACTCAAGGTAAGATTCTATTTAAAGCTCTTAATTCATTTCAAATAACAGCAACCATAAACTGAATATAAAGATGGATAAAATAATCAAAAAGGATAAACTACTATAAATGTATTTGACGTTTTCTTTGTTCGTCCTTGTACCATCCACTAACATGGAGGAGGCAGTGTAACTGACCAGCCCCTGAGCGATAAACAAAGATGAGTTTTAACTGACTCCACCAGCTTTTCTTTTTACTTCAGCTGCTGTTGTTCAAATGTGCTCGACGCTGTGATTCTCCATCGCTGAGTCGTTAGTGCACAGTCCCTTTGGAAAGAGGCAGAGTGGGTTTTAGTGTGTGTCTGGATTGGGAAGCAGATGGAGCCCTGTAGGCAGACGCTGAGTCACAGCACGGAGCTGGAAATGTAAGCTGGGAAAAAACAGCTCGGTGCTGGAACAAAGCTCCTCTGTCCCGTCCGCCACCTGATCCTGGAATCAGAGAGCGACCTGAAGGGCATCGCCCCCCCCCCCCCCCCCCCCCCCCCCCCCCTGTTTTACCACAGGTATCATATGAGGCAGGTGTTTTCTCAGGAGTCTTAGATGAGAAATCGCAGCTGAGACCAGGGAGAAGACCTGAAAAAGAGAAAAGCATCATTAATATCATTAATAGGAAATCCTCTCTTTCACAGAATCCTTCATTTCTGAGTCGATAAGACGTCAGGAAGTTGATTGTGTCTGTCACAGTCGCCCAAAGCCTGTGATGACACCCTCTTATTTCTCTGTTATTATTAAACCTGCAGCACAACAACCAAACATTTTTCATTTTCAATCAAATCAAACTGAGAAACACGTTTGAGAAGCTGCAAACTCTGAATCTTTAGTGTTTCTGCTTCATAAATAATTTAAAAACCTAAAGAGAAGAGAGAATTCAAAAGACTTTAGTATCAACCACTACCAGTAACACTCACCCATTCACGCAGCACTATCATTCAATCACATTCTCAAGTAACAGCCATTAGGGGCAATTTAGTGCGACTGAAGGAGACTGGGTATCGAACCGTCGACCTTCAGGTGAGTGTAGGACCCGCTCTAACCTTCAGAGTGGTCGTGGTGTGGATTCCAAAGGGACCTAACCTCCTGTTATAGAGAGAAAGAGAAGAAGAGAAGCGTAGAACCAGGGTCACGGTGTGTTATCTGGTGAAACCTCACTTTGTTTCTCCGAATCCTGTTTCCTGCAGATCCCTGTGCTGCCGCCCCGGTGGTGGGACCGTGTAAAGGCAGCTTCCCCCGCTGGTACTACGACCACAACGCCGGCGAATGCAAACACTTCCTGTACGGCGGCTGCCAGGGCAACCACAACAACTTCCTGCAGGAATCAGACTGCATCAGTGAATGTATACAGAAGAGTGAGGATTAGTTGCTTTTGTGACTTTTTGTAACTGCAACAGAAAAACTACGATGAGTTTAACCAATAATGGAAAATGTGTTTTAGGTCCAGTTTTCAAACCTGCAACCGTGGCTCCTCCCATCACCAAACAGACAGAGATAGGTCTGTTTATTATTATTATAATAAAAAACAGACATACGAGTCAGCTGACTGTTTCATGTACTGAGGTGTATTTGTTTTTTTGTCACAGCTGCACCTAAAGTCTCTCAGAGCCAATCAGAGAGCGACGTCCCCATCTCCAAACCCTTTCCAGCGATGGGAGGACATCCTGTCCCGGAGTCAGGTGACACCCGACGTCCCATTACCTCCCCCACTCTGGTTCCTTTAATGGTTTCATGTGTAACGACTCTGTTTCCTCCTCCAGGTGCCATCCTGCCTCTGGCTCTCGGGCTCCTCATCACTGCTCTGCTGCTGCTCATGATCGGCTGCCGCCTCAAACTCGTTCGCCACAAGCTGAAGAAAACCCGGCCCCTGACCACCGAGGAGTCGGATTACCTCATCAACGGCATGTACCTGTAGCCAGAACCCGGGGCAGCGAGTTTTAACATCTGATGAACCAGTAAACCCGTTAAGGATGTCGTCGTCAAAACACCAAGAGCCGACACCAGGACTTTTTTGAAATTTGCACTCTGAATGTCTCGTCTCTTATTTGTCCTCACGTCAGGAAGGAAACAGCCCGACTCTCTGGTGTCATGAACGTTCCCCTGCATCTGCTGCTGCTGTCAGAACCGATGACACAGAGTCAGACGCTGGAGAGTTCACACTGCTGCTCAATCCACGATGAATGAGAAGGGAACTCTGTAGAACCTTTACCTCCGCCTAACAGTCTCCTTAAATTCAAACAAGCTGCACCAAATTACACACACTCATAGATATCAAGCCCCATGAAGCGAAGGCCATCTGATCCAGAACCGCACCAACATTCATTGGGTTCTTCCCCGACCCATATCACATCCTTCCACCAAATATTGTGGTAATCGGACAAGCGCAGACAAAATAATAACTTTCCTGGCGGAGGTAAATATCAACATTCCTACTTCAACGCCTGTACACTAATATATATATATATAAACATATGATTGGATTACCCCCCTTTCTTTAAATGATACCCAATCCACAAATGAGTTAATTTAATATTTGAAATGCTTTAGATGTGACCTGGGGACAGAAGTGTTAATACTCTGGAGGGCCTGATGTTGGAGTTATTCTTTAATATCCCAGACCAGTAGTAAACATAGTGATGTCTGTCCAGTCCCTCTCCTGCCCGGATCTGTTACACACGTCTTAATCAAGCAAACATTTCTTTGTGAAGTCTGTCACTGTCTGTGTGTTTCCTCTAAGTGCTGTCCTACATGTCAGATATTAAAGTTTATTATATATCCAACAATATTGGTGTGGTGTGCTGACAATGATTTATACAAATACAAATGAGGCTGCATTTTAAAGATGTTTTAAACTATCGAGATGAATATTAGTTTATCTTTTCTTTAGAATATTATTCAAACCTCAGTGAGACTTTAGGTTGGAGGCAAAGACACGAAACATCAACAATGTCCAGATGGTAGCTCGCCCCCTGGTGGCTGCTTCTAAACCGTACCTCTTCCATGGAAGCACATCGGACATGGACCAATTTTCCCCCTAAATTATGGTTTCTGTAATTTTAAGTAGAATTTATCACTCTGGTGTTTTTGATTAGTCTGTTTTTTGCAATTTGACCCTATAAAAAAAAGGGTGTGAAATATCATGATTGACAGCAGTTACTGACACGCGATTGGTCGAGAGCTTAAATTGCTGAGACTTAGAAAACAGCTCCACAAAACCATCACTGTTGAACATGAGGAACACACAAAAGATTCCATAACCAAAGTCAGACATAAAACATCTCTTTATTTTCATATACCATTCCATGAACTGTGAAAGCCAAGTATCACCCAAAATGAAATGTGCTTTTTTTTTTATCTATTTTTTTTTTTTATTCCATGTAGGATTTTTTTTATTTTTCCTTTCTTTCTCTCAAGAGAACACACATTCATTTGCTTTATATTGTTGGAGAACGTTTTGGCAAAGCAGTGACGAAGCCGTTTTAGTGTCGGTCACCAGAAGAGCCTGCAGGAAATTGGTTAATGGCAGAAAAGCAGCACATCACCGAGTGGAAGCGCAGCTCCCTCTGGAGTCGGGCTCGGTATGATCCACTGCGTAGCTTGCTCTATGGCCTAAAGAGTGCTGCACATCAAACAGGATAAAGTGTGTTACATCAGCTGTTGTGTTGCTTTTGTGTGTGTGTTCCTAATACTGCTGGCAGGGGAAGAGAGCACACATGCTGTAGCTAGTGAAATGTAAAAAGTCTCCGGCTGTCCTCCTCCTCCTCGTCCGGCGTCCTTCCCACATTCAGCTGCGATGCTGCTGAAATGTAAAACTGTAAAAATGTCTTGACTGCATTTTTTTTAACGATGCAGAAAACCAAAATCCAGCAGTTAAAAACAAAATCCTATCGGAAAAAGATGCGCGCACTCGTAAAAGAAACGCAAAAACGCTCTCTCCCTTTTATTTCTGTGCCGAGCTTGAAGCAGTCCTTCTCCCCAGCCGTCCCAGGGCTGTCATCGGTGTGTGGTACTGGCTGATCCGTTGTTAGATGTACAAACAAAAAAAGTGCCTGTTTTTGTTATGCTTGCAACATGACGAGGGCGGGTCGACCCCATCCAAGTCTTCTCCAGGTTCAAACTTCAAGGTGGAAAACGGACGGTCCTCCTCTTCAAAGTTCATCCCTGTGAGAAACACAAGCCGGACGTTAGAGAGGACACACAAACGAGCGGCTCGTGAGCAACACAAACCGCGAGCTCCTCGTGCAAACACTTGGGAGTTAGAATCACGTGCACCATATTAAGATTGGTTGTCACAATAAAATCCAAACATCTACAATTAGATTCTTCTACATCTCACAGAGTCGACGATTCAGTCATTATTAGAATCCAGATGAAGAAGTCATGCTCTGAAAAACCAAGCATATAACCTCACACGTTACACTAATTAGTTAATAGTTTAATTTTGGGGCTCCAAGAAGAACTATAAGCTCAAATTTAATTTGTCAGGCCGGTTTTTACAAACCACTTCAGTGTTAAAATGGAGGAAACGTGCAGGTGTGGTATGGAGGAAGCAAAAAATGGCGACAAGCAGCAAAATGCAGCCCCTCGCGATCCATCGCCTTCTCCGAGCCACACCAGTTCACCTTTGCTACTGTGAGAAGCAGAGAAGGGGGGAGGAGGGGAGGGAGTAGGAAGTCACTTCCACCTGGACCACTGCTTGTCTTTGTCTGTTAAAGGCACATAAATCACCCCCATCAAGGGCTTCATTTTGGTGCTGCCGTCCTCCATCTTGTCGTACTGCTCCAGCATCTGGTTTCCTCCCGCCGGGCCCACAGGGAGGATCAGCCGACCGCCGGGCTTCAGCTGGTCCAGAAGCTGGGAGAGGAAGGAGGGTTAAGAGCGTGAAGAGACAAATGTCCGGGATGGATAAGAATGACATTACAAACTCAGATTTGCATTACATTTCTTGAGTTATATTCATTCCCCGTTTAGAATAAATCGGGAACCCTGTGAGACTCACAGCTTGAGGGACGCTGGGGGCTGCGGCCCCGACATGAATGGCATCATAAGGCGCCTCGTCCTCGTAGCCCAGTCTCCCGTCTCCCACTGAAACACACAGGATATCAAGTAAAGGCTACAGCTTCCCGAAAAGGAGACTTTAAATATCTTTATTCAGCTGAAGTATATATATATATATATACTATATTGAATGACATGTTACCTGTGAGTGTCACTCGGCCCGATGTCAACAAACTGGGGTCATCTTTGTTCACATTGTTTACAGAATCATCTACCAGCTCTTTGATGTGATCGATTCCTATAACTTTCCCTTTAGGACCTACCTGTAAAGAGAGGAGGGGGATGAGGCTCACTTCACATACACAGAGGATTTCACTTCATCTGATTTAACACCGACTGGTTGTCCAGCTGATTAAAGTGATTACATGTAGAAAGCCACAATAGAGAAGTTGTGTGCGTTTACCCGTCATGTGTGTGGCTCACCATTCGTGCAAAGCAGACGGACAGGATCCCGCTGCCGGAGCCCACGTCCAGAGCTTTGGCCCCGTCGTACAGCTGGTCGTGTAGAAGCTCCAGGGCGTAGGCGTGCTGGGGGGGGGGGGGCACAGTCATGACAAGGTACAGGCCAATCAGGATGAAAATAACTGATAAACAAGGAAAGTTGTCTCTTTGTGTGCGTTCAAATCCATAAAACTGCCTGGGGGGGGTTTGGCTGTTACTTGAAACCTTTCAAAATAAAAAAAGAGGATTCTCTTACCATATGTGGGGCGCTGATGGTTGCTTGAAAACCTTTTGGTTAAAAGAAAGGCAGAGATTTGGTCAGCTCATCCCTCAGACATCAGACTGTCTGAATATACGAGTGTGTTACGAGGGTGCGTACCTATTGACTGCGGCGAGTCCATGAAGGGATTACACCTGGAGAAATGGGATCGGTCTGTGGCCAGCATGACTTCATAGACCTTGTCGGATTTAATAATTCCATTTTCTGTGGAGGAAACAGAGAAAGTTTTTCTCACTGTATGTTTTGAACAAGTACAAACACCAGGAGGAAAGTATGACACAACCTTGAAGCAGGAGCAGATATAAAAACAAATCCATGAGCAGGACCTATTATCAGACCCTGACCCATATGGATTACTAGAGGCCGGTAGCAATATTAGGGGATATATTAATCAAAATTATGATAAATATGCGTTAAAAATATCTTTATCAACCTCCCATGACACAACGTTTTAATTGAGGATCAGTAATTTACATTTTAACAAGAAACTTTAGTATAAACTATAAATGAAAAAACAGAGCTGAAAAGCTTTTCACTACATTAGCCCTAAATGGAAAAATATGCCACTTATGAAAAATACAATGTCAGAGAAAATGCAGGATGAAAGTGTGGAGACTTTTCAGTGATAAAACGTTTCTGCGGAAAGTCACATGTGCATATGTGAGCAAACCCTTAGAGACAACTCATGGGGGGAAAAAACTCCCAATGAAAGTACTGGTCTTCAGATGAATCCCTTTAACAGGTTCCTGTAGCAGCTGGGGCCAAAGGCAGGAGTCGCCAAACGACAGCCGGCGCCGCTCTCATTACCGACTCCCCTCACAGCTATCAACTGCTTTTGGATACATTGCAAATCCACCAGATGGACACTTACTACTGATTTATGAACACTACACACTTCGGCCGTGTTCTAGTCATTTCTTTATTCCATCCACAATTATTCTCAGGATTCTAAATTGCCTGGGAAATTCAAAACCAACTCTGACCTCGTTCGAGGCTGTAAACCCACACACGCAATTCAAAAGACGCATTTAATCTTCCTCCGACACATAACTGAGGTGCAGCACTTTAAACATTCATGAGGCGTTAGAAGAAATGCAACTGGGTGAACTGCAACCGCCTGAACAGAGCAGCTCTGAGCGGTGTGATCAGGGGGCTAGACACAAAGTGGTGAATTAGCATGCACCCTGTGTGTGGCCTGCATGAATCCAGCTTGGGCTCATTCTGGGTTAAATTTAAGCCACTAAATGGGTCAGTGTCCAGTCCAGGGTTTAATCAGGAGGCGCGTGAAATAAAAAATAATGACCACATCATTTAAATTTGACAAGCAAAGAAAGAAAACGTGATCTTGTGCTAATGATGGATTTATTGCACCGAAGCTGCTTTCAGACATGCACTGAACTCTACAGGTTCTCCACATCTTCCACAGAGGAGGTGCATGTGTGAATTCAAATGTCCGAGTGAGACGCTCCGCAGCTTCTGCAGACTTTCTCCACCTGAGCTCCTGGTATGAAGTCCGTGGAAATCCAGGAGAGGTCGATATGAGAACACAGCAGGGACTGAAACCCTGTGAGTTGATGACGCATCTAACACACGTCTAGACAGTTTGTGGGGATGAGATCTGGCGACGGCGTCCGGCTGCTGTAAACACGATCACGTGATCTCTGCAGCGGAGTTAATACGTCACTTCCTCTGCCTCTGTCTGCTGCACCCGGCTGCTCCACCTCTTTCTCTCTGAATAATGCGGAGGATTTGAGGATTTGATGCTGTTGTGTGAACGCTTCTGTGCGGAGAACCTCCCTGTGCTGCGTTGGGCATGTGTAACCACAAACTGCGGGTAAAGTCCAGAGCCAATCCCCTGGATTAGGTCAAGTCTGAGGGTGGAGCGATGGGCCAAGGGCCAAGGGAGAACCCATTTAACCTTAATGCAGATGCTGGATTTTAGTCTTTAACAGGGAGGATAAATATGTCTGAATATAAGAGTTATGATTTTGATTAAGGAGCAAATATAGAAAGACGAGTCACACAATCACAAGGCTTGCAGATTCCCAGTCTGCTGCAGAGCTGAGCAGAATATAAATAGCACCGGGCGGATATTTAATATTGAAGTCGTCAGATATGATGACAGTGCACATCACGTTGCTGGGTGTAGGTCAAACCTTCAGGTGCAGATCAGAGGCTGCTTCACTTCACTTGCCCCCTTTAGACGAACCCTCACCCCGCCTGAAAAAACAACCAGCAGCCGCAGGGACACAGCGGGGGGTCGTTCACAGTCATCCGGTAAATGAAGGTGCAGCAGCGGCAGCTGTCAGTGTCGTTCAGGTGGAGGTGAATGGTGCAGGGTCGAGTGTGGGCGGGGCAGCTAGCAGCTAGTGGCTAACGCTAGCTACTGTGAAGCCAGTCTATGAGTGACGCACATAGAGCTAGCACGCTAAGCTAACCCTGCAAAAGAACAAATGTCCTGCAACCACAAAAAAGATTACAAAAAACAAACCTGTGTTTTTGTTTTATTTTATCAGCGGAGACATGTGCTCCACGGCGTGAACGTGCTTCTGCAAAGGGGAGGAGAGAGCAGCAGCGCTGGGTCAACAACAACTTGACCATACAGCTAGCTAGTTAGCCTGCTAGGTGGCTAGCTCCCTCCTCCGTGCTGGGCTGACAACCTCAACCCGCCGAATGAAGCGTTTTTCCGGGCGAGCGATGCGCGGAGGTGCCGCCGCTGTGCAAGCTACTCACTGCGGAGGTTGTTGACGAGCTCCGCGTGGCTGGCTCCCCCAGATTTCCAGGCCATCGTGAAGCAGACCTTGCGGAGGAAGTAGACGGCAGCTGTCAGTGCCGCGCCTGCGCCGAACGTTTTACAAAGGAAGCCCAGGACTTCCAGAGGAGCCGGCGCAGCGTCACCGGGCATCCGGACCCCGCCTCACTGCGGGGCGGCCCGCACGCAGCACAGGGCGGGACACGTTGAGCTCAGCGCGGTGCACTGCGGGGCATCGAACCCTGAATACAACCGTGTGGTCGTTTACATAAGATCAGGTTAATAACACAGAGAATAAAACACAATCCACTCGGAGTCCTGCAGATCTGGAGCCGCTCTATGGACTGAGGCCGCTAGGGGGAGTGAGAGACATGTTGTAGTGGAAAACCACGTTTCTCTTTATTTTGATGGATGGATGGAAAGAGAGAGAAAGTGAGATAGATTAAAAGATGAATAGATGGATAGATAGAGAGAGAGAGAGAGAGACAGAGAGAGACGTATGGATAGATAGATGGATAGATAGAGAGGGGGGAGGGATGGGTGGATTGATGGAGAAGGACAGAGAGATGATAGATAGATAGATAGATAGATAGAAAGATAGATAGATAGATAGATAGAGAGATAGAGAGATAGAGAGATAGAGAGATAGAGAGAGAGAGAGAGAGAGAGTTAAATAGATGTACTTTATTGATCCCAAATTGGTAAATGAGTGTTACAGAGGCATGTGTAGCAGCAATGAAAAAGTTACCAAGAATTAAAATAGTTCAAAATAGAACGTAATTAACATAACATTTAAGAAAAACTATACATACTCCCTGAGGAAATGATACACAATTAATAACTAGAATACAAACTAAAGTACTACAATATAATAAAGAAGGAGCCTATAAACAAGAGACTAAATACAAGCGATGACAAACTATGAAAAAGAGACACTTGTGAAAGTTGCAGTAGTAGTTTGCATTTTAAGACACTTTTTCAACTTTGTTTTGAAAACTGCTGCATAAATAAAGTTTATTTTACTATCATGATTGTTAAACTGTATATTTGTACATGCAGTACTATCCCACAGTCTCAGCCATTCAAACCAGCTGGTGGCGCTCATTCTCATTGCTGTCAGGGTGTTTTGACCCTGCTGAGCCACCGTACTCAGTGGACAGCGGCGGGCGCGTACAGTTCGGTTTGGCTCGTGAATGCTAAGCTAACCCCGGCTAACGTGTTTTGCCTTAAAGCGTTCGAGACCGTCTCTGCTTCGATGGAGAACGTAAACGCCAAGTACGTGTCCCAGAAAGTGAGCCGAACCAGATGGAAGCCCGTGTCCGTGTCCACGCTGCAGCAGCCGGACGTGTTCGCGGCCGGTTCGTGGGACAACGAGGTCGGCAAGTTGATATTTATACTGAACTTCACACCAGGCGTCATAGAGAAAACACTCGAGTCTGTTTTATTTTGTAAAATAATCTGTTTCCTTGGATCAGTTTGGGCAGATCTCGAGCTGTGGCCCGTTGTTATTCGTAAAGTATCAATTCGGCTTCAATCTACTGCACGAACAAGTGTTTATTTGTTGTTAATACGTGTTAATAAGAGTCATAAAGATAAGCTCATAAATTCATTGAGAGAAAGCTGAATACTTCATAAATCTTAACTGTGGTGATACAGCTGTCTTTATTAGTTATTTGTATTTTATACGTATTTTCTATATTTGTATTATTGATATGGATATACTGCATATTCTCTTATCCTGTGGCAGCATCTAATTTCAGTCATTCGTCTTATTTGGTGTTTTTTTGTCTAAACTCCCTCCACATCTACCACCCAAGCCTCTGTTTACTTTACATTGATTTAAATACAAGTATTTATTTGTAGGTAAAAGTGGTTATATGTTAAGAGTCTGTGTAGGTACATATATGATTTTATAATTGTTTTAATAGATTTAAACAAGCAATGCTGCTGTATAAAACATCAGTTCCTGTCAATGTGTCTGCAGGACAACAAGATTTCCATCTGGTCCATCGGGAGCAATGGGAGTTCAGACATGGACGATGGATTTGAAGGAGATCCTCAGCTGTTGTGTGAACACAAGCACGATGGAGATGTTCTGGACCTTCAGGTGAGTCTCTTAGTGCAGGAGCTCTTAAACTTTCCAACCTTGGAGTTGGTTGAATTATACATGTGCAGATGTCACAGTGTTTCATGTGAGGCTGTAAATTGAAATAATCAACTCAGGGGTCGTGTGAGGACAAAGAAAAATCACAAGGCTGTTGTCATGTTTTTGTTTTGTACCTATTATCTTATTGTTAGATTCTATTTGATTTCTGGAATTCATCTTGTGCCTTCATACAACCTTTAATATTTTACAGTTTCTGGACCAAGACAGAATCGTCACAGCATCTTCAACTGGAGCAGTCAGCATCTACCGCCACCACCAAAACAGTCAGGTACACGTTATACTTATAACTTTATAATAATAAGAACTTTATTTTACTACCACACAGTCCAGAAGGAGTCTGACACAGGGAGCCATTACCTAGAGACCCGGGACAATAATGTGATAGCATTCAGTTCTATTTGATGCTCCTTGTGGAATATCTGCTATTCTAGAATAAGGGGGAACAATATAAAAAAAACAAACTGCTTAACAGGAAAAACCCTGTACGACATGGTTGTGGTTTGATAAATCATCTCATTTCATCGTCTCTCTCTCTTGTTTGCAGACAATATCACTTGCTCAGCACTGGGCGAGGGCTCATCGTTACCCCTGTGACAACGCCCCCTGCACCGGTGTCGTGTGCAGCAGCCCCGAGATCGTTACGGTCGGTGAAGACGGCAGGATCATCGTCTTCAGAGCCGACCAGGAAGCCGTGATCCGAGTCATAGGTGAGACTGAGATTAAGCTGCGACATTTCACAATAAAATGTAATGACTGATGTTTCTTGCGACTCACATGGTTTATTGTTTCATCGCTGCCAGAGAACGCCGACAGCAGCACGATTCACGCGGTGACTTATCTGAGGACAACAGAGATTTTGACGGTGAACTCGATCGGCCAACTCAAGCTGTGGGATTTCAGACAACAAAGCAACTCGCCCTCCCAGATCCTCTCCCTGTAAGATCTACAAGGCATAATCTAAAAAGATTTAGCTCTTTCCTGTCAATATAAGCAAAACTGACAAGTTGTTTTCCTCTCAGCTCCGGGGATAGAGTTCCTCTGCACTGTGTGGACAGACATCCGAACCAGCAGCACATCGTAGCCACAGGAGGCCAGGACGGCATGCTCTGTGTCTGGGATGTGAGACAAAGCACCGCTCCCTTCTCACTCATGGAGGCACACTCTGCTGAAAGTAAGACTTAAACTTACAAGTTCATTCTGATCTTTTTTGGCAATAACTCCTGCTTTTTTTAATATGAAAGTTTTTCTGTGGTTCCCTATCCAGTGTGGGAGGTCCACTTCCACCCGACCAACCCAGACCATCTGTTCACCTGTTCAGAGGACGGCTCACTGCTACACTGGGAAACATCCTCACAGTCAGACATGCCCTCCTTCCTACAAGGTAAGACGACATGTGTCACATGTTTCCTTCTCATCTGAGTGCACAGGGAGATGACAAACACTTTTTTACAAAGAAAAAACTGCTCTGTGCTGAAGGGAACTGGCGTTTCTACCACAATCCAGATTATTTTCATTATACTTGTTGTAAACTCTGAGCTTTAGCTTTCCAAACTCTAAACCATTCACCAAATGTTATTAGCACGACAGTTCAATCATATGTTAGCAACTTATATTTCTGCCTTAGAAGGAAGATATTTGTATATTTTAAACCTCCAGGTTTAATTTTTTGGTCAGCTGAGAGCAAAATAACCGAGCATATCGACAATCCAAGGAATCTATACACCAACACAATAATGGCAAAGAAATCACAATAAACTCAAATGTAATATGAGGTGGTGGTCTAGTGGCAGAAACTTGGACTATGGGCAGAGAAGGTCTCTGGTTCGTCTCCGGTTCGACTCCACGGAGAGACAACAAAAGACAAACCTGGATTGATCTATCCAAAAATCCAAGAGTCTCCCTACCCTGTCTAGTGCCCCTGAGCAAGGCACCTTACTCCCCCAACATCTGCTCCCCGGGCACCGTACATGGTCGCTCACTGCTCTGTGTGTCCTGCACCAGATGGGTCAAAAGCAGAGGTTAAATTCCCCTACCTGCATGAGTGTGCCTTTGCATGTCTGTGTTTGGGATTAATAAATGAATCTTAATCTTCATTGTGGTATTCCCAGGCGGCAGGAACACCAGCATGATGTCTCGCAGTGCGATGGCTCCAGCCGGAGGGAACCAGTCCCTCGTCAACGCCTGGCTGAGCGGAGACTCCAGTAAAGGACGCCTGGAGACGACTCACATGCTGCCCAGCCAGACGCTGTCAGTCAACAGCCTGGACGTACTCGGACAGTGTCTCGTCTGCGGGACTGACGGAGAGGCCATTTTTGTCAACAGGCAGATCCCAGTTTAAAGTGCATATTAGAAAAATATATTTATTTGCAGCCAGTTTCGGTCCGAGCTGAGGTTTTACTTTCTGCTTTGATCCGATATCAAAACAAATGTTCACAAGTGTGTTTGTGATATTGTGGCTTTACTTGTGTATTTTGCTGATGCATTGATGAATCATTATGAATTCATTATTTTGTAAATCGTTCAAAGCAGAGTATTTGAGTTCAGCTGAACTTTTTGTATGTATGTTATCGTTAAAACACTTTTGGAAATAAACCAATAAAATACAAATGATGTTTTCAAAGTTTATACACAAAAGGTTCAAATGAACTCTGCTGCTGGTTATTAAATATTCAAATTTAAAGCACAGATTAGTTTTTATCACTGATCTCAGGTGAAGGATGAGGAAACTACATCCGGGGAACTTGAATGAAGCTTCACCCAGAGAATACCCCTCCTACTGTTTCCTGTATTGCTTTTAAAATTAAAAGCTCAAACATAATACTTACGATTTAGATTATTCCTTAGGGACAAACTATTGTAAAAAACATTTCCTTATATATTTTGTAAGTATTAAGTGTAGATTGCCTCTCAAACCAATCTAACAACACAGCACTACATACATTATTGTCTTTGAACACATCGATTTTTGGAAAATGTAATAAGTTGACAAATAATATATTCTGGTTCTGGGAAATTACGTTGGTTAGTTTAATCAGATATATGAATTATTAATTAAATTAGTTTTGTCCGTTTTCAGGATTTTTTTCACACAATATAAATAATCCCCTGATCATTTATTGTGAAAGCACCGGAAGTGCCGTGTGTTGTTTTGGTGTGCAGCTTGTGTCTGTTGTACTTGTCATTCCAGTCCCAGGAATTCACGAGCTCCAGAGAACGAGCGGCTCGACTCCACGGTTGACCCCGAAATCGCGTCATTGTCTCCGGGGAAAGGTTCGAGGGCACGTCGCCTGTTGTCGGAGCCGGAGAAGTGTCGAGGGAAGCGGCCGCTGCGGACTCCGGGTCAGTTGTCAAACCGCGGCTAACCAGCTAGCATGCTAACTCTCTCAACCTGTCGTTAGCTTAGCGGCAGCAAATGGACGCCTGGGACCCACAGAGGCCGCGGGGACGCAGCTGCTGCGTTAGGTCTCACGCAAAGTGGGGTTGGGAAAACAGCCCCGCAATGTGGTTGTCGTTAAACCGCGAATTTCTGGATGTTTTTAGGGTCATTTAGCGAGAAGCGTCGGGGCGTCGCGTTAGCATCGTCGACGCCGGAGCAGCGAGTTTATAGCGCACAGTGCTAACGATGCTAGCAGGTGGATGGGGTCTTGTTTTGAAGAGGCGTAGCTTTTGTTTTGGAGGCAGAAATCTCCACTTCGTTGGTTTTATAAGGTTTTAAACGAGTCAAATAGTAAAAAAATAACTTTGTCACGTGGGAAGTTTGTTATTCTGCTTCTCGTTTGCTGATTTGTGTAAAATATCAAGTTATCTGCTGTTGTTATGACTGTTGTCCTCGTGGTATTGCTCCTTTATTGTTGTATTTAAGTTTAGTCTTCAACTAATTGTTATTAGGTTTTATCCTTAATTGTAACTCTACCTGCCTGGTTTGTATGTATTGTACTAAAAACGATGCTTAAATCGATAAATGATGGATCAATCAGCTTTCAGTCGCAACAGCCTGACCAATACTTAACTCCTCATGTTCATCTGTCACTATTCTTTCACCACATCTCTTTTGCCAAACCTGTTGGGTAACATGAAACGTGCTCTGGATTCCTACTAATGGCTGGTTTGTTTTCAGTAGGATGCAGATGTGAAGTTCAGACCCACGCCACCTCCTTCTGCAGCCCCCCCCTCCCCACCTCCCACTGAGCACCTCCTCTTCATCCCCCTCCATCGTCTCCATACATGCGTTTACATGAAGAGAGGGGAGAAACCCGAAGGATACCGACAGATGAGGCCCAAAACTTTCCCCGCCAGCAACTACAGCGGTAACAGCCAGCAAATGCTGCAGGAAATAAGGAACAGCCTGCGCAACCTCACCAAACCCTCGGAGCCGCCGAAAGTGGACGTCGGTGGCGCCGGGAAAATGGTCCCCGAGGATCCGAGGCAGCAAGGGCGCTGCATCAACCCCAAGAACCCCTACCACAAGGCCCTGCAGGAGATCCGCAAGTCCCTGATGCCCTTTGCCAATGAACCCAACAGCTCGGGGCCCGAGGCCAACAAGCACATGTCGCTGGACGCCCCCCCGTTCATCGGGTTCGAGGAGGTAAGATGAGAGATTTTGTCTAGTGTTGTGTTGCCAACACAGGTTGTTGTTGTGCAGGAGCAATGTCAGACTGTACATGTCTGTGTGATTGAGTGTAATCACCTGGTTGCACTTTGCTTAAGTGGGAATTATTTGGAAAATGACAAGTATGCAAAGTAGAATGACAAGCTTGTGCAGTTTCTTAGCAGGCGGCTCCCACTGGTTTTGAGCCAGTGTTTTCGATCCGAGTATGAAGTGGTTTGTACGTTACAGCGGTTGTAACAGGTTTATAGAAATAAAATTCACATCATAATATAATAAAAATGAGTTTATTCTATTCATTAATTTGTTGACCAACATATTTGTTTAGTTATCCAAATAAGAATCTCTGTTTCCAGCTTGATTCTATAAAAATTGACCTTTTTTATATACAAAGAAATAAATATATTGATGGAGAAAATGATGTGAAGTATAATTGATAATGTAAATAATAAGCTACAAGCCATTTACATTAAGTTAAAAGCAAGTGTATATGTATATATATAATCTTTTCTTGTTTGCTGAAGTAATGAATCCTAACAAAATAAAATATTTTTTGTTTTTTGCCCCAAAGCCGAGCAACAGTCGAAATGTGGGCGTGTCTTTAGACTACATGGGTAAGATGACCTATCAGGACGCAATGAGGGATCAGATGGTCGTCAACAACCCCAACACAACAGGCCTGAAAGCCCCAGGTACGTGAACCGTCCTCTGGGACGAGAGGCTGGTTTGTCTCCTTTGTCCCCTGTCCAGGCGGGATCGCTCGGTCTATTATTGTTTTCAGGATTTGGGACGTTTGCTTAAAGAAATGACAAAGTGCTCAAAGAGAACGAGTCACTGCATGAAAGACGTGAGCAGAAATAAGGTTGATGATTTTCACACGTGACGTCGGTAATGATACGTTCTTGGAAGAGCAGGCGTGTAACCACCATGATGGCTGCCAACATACTGTCTATTGATAAGTATTTTGTGTGTGTGTGTTTTCGCAACTGTTCTGGATTAAAGCCGCTAAAAATAATTATAGGGTAAGATTAGCAGAGTTTGAAACATGATGACAGCCGCATCTCATTCGAGATCAAGTCAAAATATAATCTCTATTATTACAGATCTGTATTATCGTCTTGAGTTTGAAATAAAATCGGGGAAAGTTAGATTTCTGTGTTCTTAAATTGTAATTTTCTAACTCTATATGTTTGGTGTTTAGGTTCTTCCCACATGCCTGTGCTGAGGAGGCCGAGCTGGAAAGGCTCTAAGGAGTCTCTGGCTCCCCGACACGGCCCCATCATGGTCGATGGAATAATCTACCGCTCCGACAGCCCCGGACCACCGCCCGCCTTCCCCCAGGGTCACCCTGCGAACAACCAGAGAGTCAACCCTCCGATGCCACCTCAGGTGCGCAGTGTGACGCCTCCACCCAATCGTGGTGCCATGCCTCCTTCCACGTCCTGGGACAGCAACCCGTCAACCAAGCGCTACTCTGGTAACATGGATTACCTGGTGCCCCGTATCTCACCAGTACCTCAGGGGGCGTGGCCTGATGGCTACTCATCCGCAGCCTCTCAGAACCAGCGTGGGATCAGCCCAGTGTCTGTGGGCCACCAGCCCATCATAATGCAAAGTTCTGGAGGGAGTAAGTTCACCTTCCCCTCCAGCTGGTCCCAGAATGGCTCTACTCAGCCAGACTACATGGCGGGGAACAGCCGACAGCCCCCTCCCCCATACCCAGTCAACCAGAGCAGCCGGCACAGTCCCACTGATCAGATGGGAGGACCCGCATCCTCTCCCTCCTACTTAAACGGTGGAAACATCCCTCAGTCCCTGATGGTACCCAGCCGCAACAGTCACAACCTTGATTTGTGCAACTTAGGCCCCCCTCAGTCCTGGTCTCAGCCCCCTCTGGTCCCAAATCAGCCTCAGTCCTCCTCCGGCAACAGCAGCAACCAGGATCTGTCCCCATCGTGGCAACACAACATGCCAGTCCGCTCCAGCTCCTTCAACAACCACCAGCTGAATGGCAGAGCACCGCACCCGGCCAACTCCCAGCCCTCAGCCACCACCGTCACTGCCATCACCCAAGCTCCCATCCTGCAGCCAGTGAAAAGCATGCGTGTTCACAAACCTGAGTTACACACGGCTGTGGCGCCCACACACCCTCCATGGCTGCAGCAGGCTCCACCCCCTCCAGCTGCACCGGCCTACCAGGAGCCCCCAGCTCCTGCTCCTCAGATCCCTGTAGCAGCAGAAGTACCCAGCTACCAGGGTCCTCCTCCACCCTACCCTAAGCACCTCCTCCAGCAGGCGCCTGCACCTTTACCCCCAGCGTACGATCTGGGCGCCAATAAGCTCGGCTCTGGCAGGGACGAGCCGGCGGAGGAGGAGAGCAGCGGAGGAGACAACTCCAGAGACAAGACGGCAGAAAACAGCAAAAGTGCCACAGCGACAGAGAAGGAGAATAAACAGATCACGACTTCGCCGGTTCCCGTCCGCCGTAAAAAGAAAGACGAGGAGCCGAGGGGCGAGTCGGGCCGGATCGCTCTGTACTCCCCTCAGGCCTTCAAGTTCTTCATGGAGCAGCACGTGGAGAACGTCCTGAAGAACCACCAGCAGCGGATCCGACGGAGGAAGCAGCTGGAGAGTGAGATGAACCGGGTGAGGGAGTGATTTCTTAATTCATCACACGACTGAATCTTCTCAACTCTTTGCTATTTTCCAACTGTTTTTCCCTGAACTATCTTGTAATCACTGTTTTCTCTGAGTCTTATTATTCTATTTTTTTCTGAGCTGTTCTCTTCCTTTCTCTCCTTGCTGTCCCTAACAGCTGATCTGAAAAGGTAAAGGTTTCTCTGCTGTTCTTTACACACACAAGTAAGCTGCTCTTCAGAAACGGATCTTTTACGTAAAAAGCATGTTATCGTTTCTCTGTGGCTCGAGGAAACGCATGTGATGAACTTCATCTCACTGATAACATCACTGCTTGTGCACTTCTCATTTGTTTTGGACTAAACTGAAGTTTACAATACATTTTTGCATCTTGTTTTAGTTGCACTTGTTTTCCTCAGTTCTCAGTTTATGTCTAAACACGAGTATATGTAATAACTTGCATTTTGATTTACACTTTTCTGAGGCCACATCACATTTTAAATGGTGTTTTCCTTCCTCTTGTCCTCAGGTGGGTCTGTCTTCAGAAGCCCAGGAGCAGATGCGTATGATGCTCTGTCAGAAAGAGTCCAACTACATTCGGCTGAAGCGAGCCAAGATGGACAAGTCCATGTTCAAACGGATCAAGACCCTCGGCATCGGCGCGTTCGGCGAGGTGTGTTTGGCCCGAAAAGAGGACACGGGCGCTCTGTACGCCATGAAGACGCTCCGCAAGAAGGACGTGCTGCTGAGGAACCAGGTGGCCCACGTCAAGGCCGAGAGGGACATCCTGGCCGAGGCCGACAACGAGTGGGTGGTGCGTCTCTACTACTCCTTCCAAGACAAGGACAACCTGTACTTTGTCATGGAGTACATCCCCGGAGGAGACATGATGAGTCTCCTCATCCGACTCGGCATCTTCAAGGAGGAGCTGGCTCAGTTCTACATCGCAGAGCTCACCTGCGCCGTGGAGAGCGTCCACAAGATGGGCTTCATCCACCGGGACATCAAACCCGACAACATCCTCATCGACCGGGACGGACACATAAAGCTGACCGACTTCGGTCTCTGCACTGGTTTCCGCTGGACGCACGACTCCAAGTATTACCAGAGCGGTTAGTATCATTTATTGGTCTGATTTCATTCTTCAATCCAACCCGGCAGATATTTGTAAATCAGGAAAATGCTAAATACAGGGAGAGGATGATTGAATGTGATCTTCTGTTGCAGGCGACCACGTGCGGCAGGACAGCATGGACTTCAGTAAGGAGTGGGAGGACCCGACCGACTGCCGCTGCACCGACCGGCTGAAGCCCCTGGAGAGGAGGAAGGCCCGGCAGCACCAGCGCTGTCTGGCTCACTCGCTCGTGGGGACGCCCAACTACATCGCCCCGGAGGTGCTGCTCCGAACAGGTAGAGTGCAGGAGGAGGCTGGAGGTTAAAGGTCATCCCGATCAGACTAGTTCTATTAAGAAATTCACGGTTTTGGGGAAAAAATGGCAAAGAAAAGCATCAAATCCTCAAACAGACACAAGTTTATTCAATTAACAAATTATATTAATTTAAGGTCTTTTGGGATGAGGTTGCTGCCGGTTGATTGGTTTAAACGCTTCTCTAATCTTCTCCAGGATACACGCAGCTCTGTGATTGGTGGAGTGTCGGTGTCATCCTCTATGAGATGGTTGTAGGACAGCCTCCCTACTTAGCAACCACGCCCCTGGAGACGCAGCTGAAGGTATGTGAGGCACCTGCTGAGAGACATGATGAGTCCTCAGACTTCATTCTCTCTCTCTCTCTCTCTCTCTCTCTCTCTCTCTCTCTCTCTCTCTCTCTCTCTCTGTGTTGACTTCATTGTCTCTGAGCCTCTCTCTCTCTCTCTGTGTTGACTTCATTGTCTCTGAGCCTCTCTCTCTCTCTCTCTCTCTCTCTCTCTCTCTCTCTGTTGACTTCATTGTCTCTGAGCCTCTCTCTCTCTCTCTCTCTCTCTCTCTCTGTTGACTTCATTGTCTCTGAGCCTCTCTCTCTCTCTCTCTCTCTCTCTCTCTCTCTCTGTGTGTTGACTTCATTGTCTCTGAGCCTCTCTCTCTCTCTCTCTCTGTCTCTCTCTCTCTCTCTCTCTCTCTCTCTCTCTCTCTCTCTCTCTGTCTCTCTCTCTCTCTCTCTCTGTGTGTTGACTTCATTGTCTCTGAGCCTCTCTCTCTCTCTCTCTCTCTCTCTCTCTCTCTCTCTCTCTCTCTGTCTCTCTCTCTCTCTCTGTGTTGACTTCATTGTCTCTGAGCCTCTCTCTCTCTCTCTCTCTCTCTTTCTCTCTCTCTCTCTCTCTCTCTCTCTCTCTCTCTCTCTCTCTCTCTGTTGACTTCATTGTCTCTGAGCCTCTCTCTCTCTCTCTCTCTCTCTCTCTGTGTTGAAACCAGGTGATAAACTGGAAGAGCACGCTGCACATTCCCCCCCAAGCCAAGCTCAGCCCGGAGGCGTCGGACCTCATCATCAAGCTGTGCCGAGGTCCCGAGGACCGCATCGGCAAGAACGGCGCGGACGAGATCAAAGCCCACGTGTTCTTCAGGACCATCGACTTCTCCAGTGACCAGCGGCAGCAGGTGGCGCCGTACATCCCCACCATCGCCCACTCCACGGACACGTCCAACTTCGACCCCGTGGACCCGGACAAGCTGTGGAGCGAGGACAGCGGCGGCGAGGACAACCTCAACGACACGCTCAACGGCTGGTTCCGCAACGGCAAGCACCCGGAGCACGCCTTCTACGAGTTCACCTTCCGCCGCTTCTTCGACGACAACGGCCATCCGTACAGCTGCCCCAAGCCCATCGAGTACGAGGGCTACGACGACGAGGCCGAGGCCGAGGGCCCGGCCAAGCAGGAGGCGGCGGCCGGCAGCTCGGCGACACCGGGCCGAGACCTGGTCTACGTGTAGCACCCGCCTGCGCCGCTTGTACATAGCGAGTTTGCTGAAGGTGTGAGTGTGTGAGTGTGTGTGTGTGTGTGTGTGTGTGTGTGTGTGTGTGTGTGTGTGGAGGGGGTTTGAACAGATCAGCATTTAAAACCTTAAACATAGGAAAGTGTGTTATTAGGACGAGTCAGAGATCAAATCAACAAACTTTAAGTATTCACACAGCGACTTAAAGGAACCGTTAAAACACTAATTTTCTTTTTCACTAAGCGCTCGTTGAGAAGATTCCTGCGTCTCGGGTTTGTACGATAAGTGTGACGCTGGTTAGCTAAGCAGAAACACTGGGAACTGTGGGACTGGGAAGACATTAAAGGTCTCAGCCTGAAGGATTGTTGACTATTTGTTTTGTCCATACACACTTAGTGTTTCCCATTAGCAACAGAGACTTCAGGGCTTTGGTCCAATTTGTCCCACGGTCTCATAATCCATCTATTATCTATTCCACTCGCCCTTTCGAGGGAGGGGGGGGGGGCTAAACACTAAAATCAACCAACACTACAAAACCCAATGATGTTGTGTGATAAAGTTACAACATGTGTCTTCTGGAAACTCTGAGGAAACGCCACAACTTATTTAAACTGGTTTATGGATGAAACACGTTGAACCAGCAGGTTCAAAGGTTTTCACTCTTCTCCTCTCGCCTCATGAAGCCGGTTCCTGTTAAAGTCAGGGTTCTGTTTCTCTGACTGAATCCGAATCCCCCTTTTAAAGCCCTAATTTATTTAAGAGAGTTGTAACTGGTGACGTTAGTGTAGCTGCTGTTTGAGTGCGGGGACTTCTGTTGGTTTAAAAAATAAAAAATAAGAATAGAAAATCGTCTTAATTTATATTCCACTGTCTGTTGCGATGGGGGGGGTGTAGTGCTGTAGAAGTTTGCAGGGAGAAAACCGCTCTAATTATTCATTGCTGTGCCTTTTTCTTTTTCTTTCACCAAATATAAAGAGGGTTAATAATCAGACGTTAAAATGAGAGTAGCAGTAGCGTGATTGATCTACACTAGTTGTTTTATTTTTCTAATTTATACGTAAAGAAGTGTATTTATAAATTAAGTTGTACACAGTTGATGTAAATATGTTTCTCTTCCCGTCAGCTGCTTTGTGTTGTTTTGTTTAGGGCAGGCCCTCGTCAGTGTCGCTGCTGCTGCTGCCTCCATGTTGTCGTCTTCCTGTCTCACAACACACACAAATCACTAATTCACACATTTAAAACTTTTTTGTAAAAATGATTCTTCCATCGCTGTTCACCCGGTTATTCTCATCTCTCGACCAAAGCACTAAATAGGTGTTTCTTTTTGTTTTTAGAAAATAACACTGCAAGAACAAAGATGACATTATTTCAGTATCGAGCAGAAAATGCCTATTTTTCACACTTTCTGTCTTTGAGCAACACAATTTGCGTCACGTGACAAGTTCTGTGTGCGTCTGAAGTAAAAGTGTAAAAACACAAACTGGTGGTTCTGTAAACCCGCTGTACTTTGTTCTTTGCATTGAGGAAATTCTCTCTGAATGTAGTTGTTGACTTGATGGTGATTGTGCACTGCTTCTGTGTTTTCATTGTTAAGTGAGAGAATGTTTATTTTTGTGTACATTACTGCTGCGGGAGGTTTGGGTTCAGGGACAAGGTGATAAATAAAGAATGTAAAGAACAAAACATGATGTACATCCACACCTGCCTCGTGGTTCTGTTCAGATTAACAAGTATTTTCATCATTTGCAGGTTATTTGATCAAGTTATAGATCATTAGTATTAGTTTAGTTTGACTTATTCAATTCAAAACTTCAAATACAATGAATAAACCAAATTACTGATACAACTTCCCACTAGTTTAGGAAAGTATATGTGTGCATCTGTGAGGGAATTTGAGGCTTTTACAAAATTCAGCCCAAATTAAATCCAGATGTGAAGTTTCATTCCAGAAACTGTTTAAACAGAACATCAATATTTTCAATAACTGAATAACTAACATCCATTTGTGTTGGAATTTAATATTTTAGACATTGAAATAACCACCTTAAATCAAAGCCAAGGCAAAAATGAGTTTAAATTGAAAGTAGAAACTGTCCAAATCATTTACTAGTGATAAAAGTGAAGTTGCACCTCAGATTTAGTTAAATGGAAAAGATGCAGGTCAGTGTGATGATATTCAGACCTGTTGCCACCAGGGGGCGCCAAACAGTGGCAACCCGGCCTACTGACCCAGTTTAATTAGCCTCACTCTACATTACTATACTTTCGATATCTGTGTGAACTAATAACAGAACATTTGATTTGAGAGTTGATCAAATATGATTTCTCAATCTAATGATCCAAATATTAATTAATCACAAGTGCTTCTCAGGTTTTTTCCTGTTAAAGTTTATTTTGAGAAGTTTTATTTTATTCGGTTTGAGAATCCAAGGACAAAAGTTGCATATTTATGATCCTAGGTGTATTCTTAGAAGTTGTATTTCCCGAGCCTGGCTTGTTGTAAATCTAACAGAGTTTAAAACCCGTCACACGTGGACACATGAAACTTCACAACTGATCACACGATTGACGACAAACAAGTTAACTTAAACAAGCTTATTTTTAATGGATCTGCAAAATTGTCTGAATTTCCAAAGAGAACTTGTGTACCTCCCTCCCCCCCCCACAGTTACCCAGTGGCAAACGTTACACAACGTTACAGAAACGCTTCCAACCCAAAGAAATCTGCATGCAGGAAAAAAAAAAATAAACAATTCAACCCAAATAAAAGGGAAGAAAATAAAAAGTAAAATAAATTCATACAGACAAAAATAAAACATCAATCAACAGGACATATACTGTATAATGCCGTTCTCTTGGCTGGAGGAGAAATTCAAACGTTTCCGCTTCGGTTCGGCGTCTCCGTGAACCCGACAGAATATTAAACTGTAATTTCATTGGGTGGATGTGGATCCGCCCACCACACAGCCCCGCCCCTGTCTTCCATATAAGGCACAGGACAAAATAAACCCCCACATACAAAAGGAGCTGGCCACGCCTCCGTCACTTGGTAACAAATTGTAAATGACCGAATATGGTTAGACAACAGAAACCTCACTGAATGTACAAAATGTTAATCCTACGTTTGTCTTTTTTTGTGTTTTTTTTTATATTTTTAATTTCCTCTGACTGAAGGTGAGTGCTGAGGGTTAGGGGGTGGGGGTGGAGGAGTTAGGGTGGGGTGGGGTGGGGGGTGAGGGGGTCTGACCAGGTGAGCTCAGGCAAAGGAAATATTAAAAACATGAGCTTGTCTTCTCGCACTCTTTTTTTAAATTTTTTTAACAACCTTTAAAACAAATGACAAGAAACGTGACTGGATTTCTCTTTTTATCAGAAATAAAAATGAGCATCAGATGGAAAAACATGGAGGTGGGAGGAGGTGGTGGTGGGGGGGATGAAGAGGAAGAGGAGGAGGAGGAGGAGGAAGGGTGGAGGGGTTAACAAGTGAAGTGGTTTATTGTTTTATTCTGATAAAAGAGACAAGTGTCAGTGTGCAAGAAAAACTCATGAGACAGGTTAGAGGGCGAGAGAGTTAGAGTTAGCAGTTAGAGGGAGAGAGAGAGAGAGAGAGAAAGAAAGAGAGTGTGTGAGTCTGTGTGAGTGTCTGTGTGCGTTAGTGTGCGTGAATCAGAGGAGTTGTTCAACTGCAGCACTTGCTCTTCCAGCCTGTGACTCCACCCCCGCTGCTGATGTCGACGTTTTCACTGTTGGGCTCTTTTACAGGCGTCTGACCGGACGACACAGAAAAACAAGTTGGAATCAAACTTCACGAACACAAAACACAGAATCAACTTCAAACGTGTTCCAGGAACTTTACGTCTTAATGTTTGACAGAAAACTAAAAAGGCTGCTGATGATAAATCTAAAACAAGGTCCTCCTGGATTTAAACAATATGCAGAAAAAAGCTGGTTAACTTTATATAACTATCAAGTTGAGTTTCAACAAAGGACTATTTTACTATTGAATTATTTCTTGATTTATATCAAATTGAAATTCTGAGGCTAAAGTGATGTCTTAACTTTATTTCCACTATGTTTCTCTGATCCTGTTAAATATGATAAAGGAAAACAGCAGATTTACACAATGTAGAAAAGATCAACTATTGAAATAGTTGATTTCAGTTATTCTGTCATAGACTCAGATTATTAATTTCAGCTCTTCAGTTGATATTGTAGTTTTTCCAGCTCCACATATTGACCTGGATACATCCCCAAAACTCCCCAGTACTCAATTACATCAATGCAAGAAACCAACAGGCCAGTGGACGAGTTCAGACAGAAACACACACACTGGTTCCACCCCCCGATCCCACAGCCGCCCGCTCACCTTTCTGAGGATGTCTTCTGCTAACGTGAGGAAGGCCTTCTCGATGCTGACGTTGGCCTTGGCGCTCGTCTCAAAAAACCTAATGCCGTGCTCCCTCGCGATCTGTGGAGAGGAAGCGAGGGCGAGTTAGAGCCACGAGAAGGTCCGGTCCCAAAATAAAGTGGCTGACGTGGAGCAGAGATCAGGTATCACTGGTGCTAACACACACAGACACACACAGACACACACACGCCTCTGTGTAGTCAGGTGTGTGTCTGTGTATGAGTAAGCAGTCCTGTATCTGATGTTGCTAAATCTGCAGACTGACGAGTCACTGCTGGTTCACTTTGCTCTGAAAGGCTCCGAACACCTTCACCTGTTTTCACTTGTCCTGATTTCACTGAGAGCTTTAGTTCTAGTGTGGAGCAGCCGCGTCACCACAGTCATGAAGCAGAAAACAAACAAACACACTAACAAACATTTATCTGCGTCATCATCATCTCTGCTTTGTGTGTGTAAGTCTCTTACTTCACACTGTTTCATAAGCTTTAGTGTTGAATGAGCTCAAACTGTGTCAACATGTGAAAACCACTCTGCTCTCATTACGTCAGCGTGAGAATGTAATAACCAGCAGGACACTTAGTGATCACATGGTTTCCTTTGATCCTATAGCTGGGGGGGGGGGGCTGCACCATCTCACCTGCTCCCCCTTGGCTTTTGGTACGACCCTCTTGTCCTCCATGTCACACTTGTTGCCGAGCAGCATCCTTTCAACGTCCTCATTTGCATGCTGAAAAAGAGATGAAGGAAAAAAGCAAAACAATGATTAGACAACTTCAACTGTTTTGGCTCATTCACATTTGGACCAGGTCTCGTAAATCGATCAATCAAACTCATGGTGATAAAAAATATTTAATATTTACATATCAAAGCGTCTCCTGGCCAACAGGGGGCAGACTGACTGGAACTACAACTGATTTATTACATTAAAATTGTCATAAATCCTGTCAACTGACTGTTAACATTGCTTTTTGGTTAAAGGTGTCAAAACTCAGAGATTGACAGAGTTGAACTATAGGTCAGGAGTAGACACCATGTTGTTCTCGAGTGTTAAAAGGACAAAAGAAGGCGGAGACCCACTGATTTAACACAGTGTTCACGGCACTTTCCAACAGAACCATGGAACCTCCTCCAGAGGGAACGAGCTTTCAAACACAACGTGAACGAGGTCGAGTTCAAAGTTGTCAGGAAATGCAATGTGCTTCCTTTTCCTCGACTCAACGCAAAGCTCTTTAACGGTGAGGGGGAGGAAAATGACAGGAAAGTGTTCCAGATGAATGCAGTCCCTCCCCCCCTCGGTCATATTCATTAGCAAACACCTTCAGACTGATCATGTGTTGCAACATTACAGTGTTTTCTTACACCTAGGAAAGAGGAACTATTTATTATTGACTTAATCTGGCGTGCAGGTTCTTGCTCGGATCCCAGAGACTCACCGACATAAAGACGACAGCACTGAACCCAGGAGGGATGAGTGAGGGTGAAAAACACCAACAAGGATCAGACCAGAGAGATGGAAGCTGAACCAGAGGCAGAGATGTTGTCCCTCTCACAGAGGAGCTCTCAGCGGCGGAGTTAGCTCAGCATATTTTACCGACAGCTCATCGTTCTGAATTATCAGGGCTTGTTAAATGACTCATAATAGTCTACACATACTTAAAACAGCCAAACACAGATTCAACCAGCGGTCCTCACAGATCCTGTTAGATCCCCTCACAGCAACCCATAATCCACAGGGTTGTCTGAGCAGCACTCTGGTGTTGTGTTACTTCTGTACCTCGTCAATGTTGCGCAGCCATTTGCTGATGTTCTCGAAGCTCTTGGCGTTGGTGATGTCGTAGACCAGCATAATGCCCATGGCTCCTCTGTAGTAGGAGGTGGTGATGGTGTGGAACCGCTCCTGACCGGCTGTGTCCCTAAACAAACACAACACAACACACATATTTGTATTCATTGCATATTTTGCCCCAGACATAAAACTGACCATTAAAAAACATGCCAGGTTTGAGAGACTCTGATCTAAACCCTTTAGAACCCAGCTACAGACCATATTTAGGTTTTGATTGAAATGTAAGAATAAAAAGAGATAACTCAGCATTAAGATAAATTAGTTCTAAATTTGTTGTTCTGCTTTGCTCAAGTGAGAAAAATGTAACCTCATCATTTATGCCACAGATCAACTTTCAGCATTTATCAATAGGCTGATTATCCTTCAAAATATGTTAAGTTTACAATATGTGACAAAGAAAGCAAAACCTTCTTTCATCTCGATTAATATTAGAGCTCTAACTTCTAACAACATCACAGGGCTGGACCTCAAATCAATATCACAATCAGTCAGACTCCAGAAGATAACCATGGGTGTGGCTGTGCAGGTGTCTCAGTATCAGCTCCAGATAACAATGAATGATTTGAATGAAAAGACTTTTGTCTGCTGCGGAGGATGTGTCACCGCATCTTAAAAAAATGTCAGGGTATGAATTTCAGTTCTGTGCAGCAGCCGCGTAACAGTGATGAACTGCGATGGCATCTGAACCATCATAAACAGGACATTACATAAGCTATGAAGAAAGAGAAAGAAGAAAGAAAGAGAAAGAGAAACTTTTGCAAACAGAACCAGTCATCTAGTTGCTGTGGTGGTGGAGGAAACTGGTAACCCCTCAGCAGACCTCCTGACGGGCCAATGACCATTTCCTGTTCCGACATATTTCTGGACTTGAGGGAGGATTCTCAAAAACAGATGTTTCACAATGAGGCAACAAAGTTTGTGCATTTTTTCCGCCCCTGCACAGAGAGAAGAACACCACAGACAAAAAGACGAGGTCTCACAGCGACGCACTGACTCACCAGATCTGTAGTTTGATCTTCTTTCCTTGTAATTCCACAGTCTTGATCTTGAAGTCTATTCCTGTGGAACAAAAGACACAGATATTAGTACACACATTCGTCAGAAAGGGGCGGACACGTGCAGCGTGTGACAGGCAGCTTGATGGGAAACGGATGAATGATACAGAGCCGCTTACAGAGCTTAAAAGACTTCAGCACTGATGTCAGGAGAAAATGGAAACATCAACAATGACGGACGAGAAACAACCAAAGAAGAAGTCGAGCAGGAGAGTAAAATGGAAAGTGTGCGACAGCTGTTTCCACCAGGGAGACAACAACATGAACTATTCTCTTCCGGATTCTGCCGTGTCATGCCCAGACCTTGAACCCATGAGCAGAGGGTTGTTGGATCAGCAGCTGGTTAACAATGAGCGCGGGCACACACGTGCACGGACCCAGGTAACACAGTGAAATCAGGTTAAGGCAGGAAAACAGAGACAATGATCTGATGCACTACAGTGACCTCATCGCTGTACAAACCCGAGCTGGTTAGATTACAGATATTTGTATGTGATGTTGAAGAGCTGTCGGTGCAGTGAAGGGACACTTCACTTTCTGGGGCAGGAGAGCAGACAGTTTTTTCCGTGTGGCTGTCTCTGCGTTTCACAAATAACAAACTGTTCAGCAATGGAAACTCATTTTTCAGTTTCTGTTCTCTGGACTTTGGATTAATTATTTTGGACGTGTTCTGATGATTCCTCTCATCTAGACACTGCATTTCCTCCAGGTTATTTCCTTGGACTCTCGTCTCTTATGTTTAATCTTGGTTATGTCCATAAAAAGCTGTATTTTTGAAATGCTATGACTTTGAATATGCATGTCTATGATGCTTAGACAGAGAGGTAACCCATGATCTTCAAACTATTCTAGTAAACCTGAGCACAAATGCAGAACAACAAAGCATAACTGTAACAAACCATAGAGCATTTAGGACTGGGCTTTTACAGTTAACTGATTGGTTTCAGTTTATAATCAAACAATTTGACGATTGTTGTTTGGATGAGAAGAGGCCTGTGAAGCCTTCATGCTGGAGTCTTCACATTTATTATTCTGTCATTTTCTACTTTCTTTAATCATGTCAATAAATATTTGTATTATTACCAGATTCACCCCTGAGGCAGAGACTCGTGGCAGGGAGTGATCGCAGCAACAAGTAGACACAAGTTCAAGTGAACTATCTTGATTAAGAGATCAACACTGTGGTTAAATAAGTGCTGCAGAAAGTGAAACATTTCCGTAAACAGTGAAATGCAGAAAAGGGAACTAGTGACTAATCAATTTTCTGATGGTTTCAACTCTAAATGATCGTGTTTACAGTATTCATTATGGTCGTCATAACTGGAAAGACCCGAAGGAGGCCTGGTAAAAACAAAAAAAAGGGTGACTCATCAGCGATTTCCCTTTTGGCCACAGAGTTGTGTTTTCCTGTTAAACGCCGAGCCGTCAGTTCTGCTCGGGTCAGAAATCGGGGTTAGCTAAAAAAGACCAAGAAACAGCTGTGCTCTAGGTGGGGCAGGGCCACGGGATAATGAAGGAACCTGCTGCCAAAGTATGACTCACTATATATTATTCACACCCCAGAGAGAGGGAGGGAGAAGAACGATAGAGGTGGATAGAAAGAAAGGGAAGGAGATGAATGTTTCAGCAAATGAACTGCAGCTGTGTTTGCCTACATTGACGTTCACCTCTAAAACATTTGAGTTTTGTTGCGTCAACCACTTAAAAAGGTTTAAGCACTCAGATTTTTGGCCCGGCACCGATCACACAACATTAGTGTGGCTCCTTGTGAGGAGTAAAAACACTGTCGGGCTTTTCTCCTGGTGAGGAGCACTGGCAGGTCATTAAGGAAATACAGGCTTTGTACAATTACGCAACATTGATCCAATCACTGGAAAAGACAGCAACGCTTTCCATCCCAGTCAAAAAACTGAACTGGAAGTGCTGAACACAGAGTCCACTGGTTTATGAGCGGTTTTCCTTTTCATCTGAGAGGAGCCATTCCTTCCACGAGCAGGAATTCCACGGACTCCATCTGCCAGTTTCCATGCAAAATTCACGACGGGGGTTTCAGTCTGCGACATTATGCATGCTCAGCACTCTTAATGTGCATAACCGATAATGTAAACTGGGGAGAGGGGAGGGGGGGGGGGGGGGGGGGACACTCTGAGGATTGGAAGTAAGGATGAGTGACTGATGCAAGAGGAGGGGGGGTGGTTTCCAGCAGGGGTATTTTGAGAAACAGCTGTGTCTCCAATCACACTGTGTCTCCAAAGGTATGAGTGCTGTGACAGGGGAAGAACCCACTTCTGTTTCACATGTCCTGGTTCTGCTATTTCTTCCCAATGTTTGTTTCCACTCACACGGTTTTAAGTTATTAATACAGATCTGAACCTGATTCGAATCTGGTCCTAAAAGTTGCATCTGGCAGATATTCAGCTGCAGATGTACAGACAGAGATGGGGGAAGACACTGGTTTTGCAGTTCCTGCTGCAGCCACTTGGAGCCGTCCCCAAAAGTATTATATATTGAGGAATTTAATATCTGGCCAAATTGGAGACCGTTGCAAATGTCAGAGTAAACAATTCCACTGCTCATTTGTATTCTGCTGTAATGTCCGGCCACATTTCTGCTCCTGTTGTTGCAGAGTCTCTCTTGTGAAATATGCTTCCACCCTTTGTGAATAAAGTCCATCACACAGATCTTTCAATTTAACCAGTATCCATTTCATATTCATGGCTTTGCTGAACTCTGGTCATTTTTATGCACTAATTTAGTTGCCTTCACTAATCATACACTGCGCCAGAATTGTGACATGAAACCACTAATCATATAACCTCTCTGATTCCAACCAGAACAAGTCACCACAAGGCAGAAGGAAAACCAACAGGGTTCAACTTTCCTAACAGGGACTGTATCCACAAGGACCAGTCCAACATTACCAGTGGCCCGGGGCCAGGAAAGGTTTGTGCAGGGCGAGTTGATTGACCAGTCACCGGTCCGTCCAGGCCAGTGACTGGTCAATGGAGTCCTAATGGTGCGTTCACACCTAACGCAGATTTCCACAACGCCCTGATCGCTCTGTTCATTTGTCTGAATGACGTCGTTTCCAGAGCTACTGTGTTTTGAGCAATACAACTATAATGAATGGCAGCTCTATCCTCTTTTTATTCTACTCATTAATTTCTTAAGACTGTAAAAGAACGATTAATTTTTACTACGAGTGCTGCAATAAAGGCCCTTGTAATATTTATATTACGAAACTTCAGACTGGTGAAAGTTTACAAGAGGCCAGTGAGACTCTGATCTACTGGCCAAGTAGGGCAGTGGGGGGAAATGTAAAGTTGGGAACTCGAACGAGGCTTCACTTTCAGAATGAGTCAACAAACTGGCTTAAAAAATTATGAAGGCAAATGCACATGTAGATTAAACGAGCTGAGGTGGATTAGCTCATATTCCTAACTCTCTGCAGCACAACAGACGACAAGCTTCTTTGTTTTGAGTACAGATGTAGAACGAAGACAAGGTGTGAGACAGGGTGAGAGACAGGGTGAGAGACAAGGTGAGAGACAATCCTGACTGGAACACAACTATTTTGTATTTTCTTAACCAGGACCACTCCTGAAGGGAACCAGAGAAAGAAGAGATGGTTTGAAATTCCTTAAATCAGCATCTTTCACTTGCCACCTTTTTGGACAACCGAGGGATTTACACACATCTCACTTCTAATCTTCATGATAGACCGGTTCTGATCAGGCACTGTGTCGATGGCTCCCTGAGCTTTGGGATAAGAGCCTATGCCTATGTTTTGAGAAACAAGACTGTGTGTAGTCTCAAAGTACTCGGCTGATGACAAGACAAAGAAAAGCCACAGCAGCCACCAAACCATAAACAAATACATACCTCCATGTGACAGCGAGCTTTGAAAAGCAGCACAGGGCTGTACCTCAACCAATCTAATCTAGCCTGGATACCACCGGGAACACTGGTGCCCATTATGGTTGTGTGTTGTTGGGCCTACAGTCAGGAGGAGTCGTCTGTCAACACCTAGGTTGCGAAAAACCAGGGCTTGAAAGTAAAGCCCAATCAAGAGATCAAGGATCTAATGCTGGTTCGTGGCAAAGAGTCGGCTTCATATGGTTCAGCAACACACGTCTAATGTTACGTTATTACTCAGCGCCGATCTTGAGCAGTAAATGGAGCCTCCACTCGGGCCGTGCAGGGATTTGACATAGCTTGACGCTTGACTCATGTGAGCGTGATGATGGACACACGCATGCGTAGAGGACAGGGGGAGAAAAAGCTGATGATGCCACCCTGATGAATTGTTTACGGTTCTCCTCTGAGGAGACGTGGAAAGTTACTAGTATATTTACTTATGCACTTAAATATAAATCACAGATACTTGTATTTCTGTATGTTTCCATATTACTTGACAGATACCGGGGACATTCAAGAGACTTCAGATACTAATCATTATTCTGAAAGTAATCTTAATTTACCCAATTACAAAATCTCAAATGTATTTGCCTTAATCTCAGATAAAAAGTTAAAGATATTTCAAATCTATATGAATATAAATTAAGGTGCAGCAGCTGCAAATGATGACGTTTGAAATTGGAAAACAGAAGTCAAGTTTGACATTTGAGCACAAAAAGTGACTACATCACAAATATGTGATGAAGACAGTTACTGATTTATAGTTTAAGTCGATTAATCAACAATTAATCAATGCAGCTATAGATAAATCTTCATAACTGATCTGTATTAGAATCAGCAACATAAATGCTTTCAGATAATAAGTTATAAAACATTAACACACATATATCTGTTTATTTACACTTAATTTGCTGCTTGTAAACACTTTCAACTGCGAACTGTTGTGACGTAAGAAGTAAACAAGTCTAACACTTGTATAACTACTGACACACGTGTAATTATAAAGGTTTTATGTCGGTTAACCCTAACCTGTATACGTCTGTTATAGGCCCTGCACTGTTGCTAGCCCAGTTAGCTTGCTAGCTACTGGGTCAACTGACGTGACAGCAACTCCCCTGGTTTAGAAACTGGTTCCACTTGACATCACTGGTAAACTAAACCCATAACAACACTCAGGTGTTGTTAGTATACTCCCATATACTTTAAAAGGAATGGGGGGTTAACTGGGATTCGACCAAGAGCTCGTAAAACCACACAGCTAGCTTCCAAGCTAAAGTGTGCAGGCCTGGAGAGCCGCCGCCGCACGCTGCTAGCACGTCGGCTAGCTCCACTCGCCCTGCCCGCCTCTCCCAGCTGAAGGGTACGAGTCCCGCGGGCTGTGGAACCGGGGACAGATCACACACCACCCGGCCCCAGCGTGTCCCCCTCTCCCCCCGGTGGGGACGGGGGTCTCCTCTTACCTATGGTGGAGATGAAGGTTGTGTTGAAGGCGTCGTCGGAGAAGCGGAACAGCACGCAGGTCTTCCCCACGCCCGAGTCCCCGATCAGGAGCAGCTTGAACAGCAAGTCGTACGTCTTCTTCGCCATTGAGAACTAGCGTGTGTTCACCCGGGTGGATACAACAACAAAAAGGGGCAACACAACAAAACAAAACAAAATTGGCAGCCTAACACGCCCAAGTGGAGTCTACAGCCGGCTCCCTTACGTTCCTCCGGACCGTTCAGCAGCGAACCGATCTGGGATGTGTTGATTAGCTCGGCGGGGGCTAGTTGTGGCTTAAATACCAAAGCGGCCCGTGTCCTGATGTGTTCGATTCCCCGCGGGCCCGTCCGTTGCCCCCCCCTGTCGCTTCACAGCAGGAGAACAGAAAGCCAACAAAATAAAAAAGGAGCCCGAACCACTCCTCCCGTGTGATTCCTCTTTTCCACTGGTTCTCTGCTCCCACTCAGTCGGGACAAAATGGCTCCTCTCTCTCTCTCTCGCTCTACCCCTCTCTCTCTCTCTCTCTCGCGCTCTCTCTTTCTTCAAACTAACGGCGAGCTAATTCAAATTCTCGGCACACTCCGTCACTCCAGCCTCAGCGCACTCGAACCCACGATACTTCCAGCAGGACCGATGTCACCGGGATGAAGGGGGG
Source organism: Platichthys flesus (assembly GCF_949316205.1). Lineage (NCBI taxonomy): Eukaryota > Metazoa > Chordata > Actinopteri > Pleuronectiformes > Pleuronectidae > Platichthys > Platichthys flesus. Next base: position 18,469,357 of record NC_084962.1, read on the forward strand.
GCAGGGGAGGGTAAGTTGCTCTGGGTTTGTCGCCGCCGGTCTGAGTTGGTTCTCGGGCCCTTGGTTCTTTCCCTTCCTCGCTTCCTCCGGGGAGATTAGAGCCGAGCGCCGCCGCCTTCGAATGGACCCATCGCGGCGACACCCTGCCGGCCCGGCCGCGCCCCTTCCCCCGCCCCTTCTGTCAAACTCCAGCCCAGCGATTGGTCCACGCTGCCTTCACTCAGGTAACCAGCCTAATGTGATTGGCTACTGATGGGGGGCGGGTCCTGAAATTTATAGAATTGCGACTGAGTGCGCAGCGCTGACATTTGGGCTCAAATCTCAATTCTCTTGAGAATTATTCAAAAATATTCAGGAATTCACTTCTGTTAGTTTATTGTTGATCATTTTATTCAATAATTTCCATTTTTTTGGTGAAAATGTGCGTATTTAGTTTTGTTAGAAACCCCCCCAAAGATTAATGTAAGTGTTTTATTTCGCAATAGATTTGTCTTAGTTTTTGGCAGCTATAGCAATAAAAGACCCTGTTTTATTGTTTAAATGTTTTGCCTGAAAGACGTTGAACAATTTCCAACAAAAAGGCTGTTAAAACTTTAAAATATGTTTTAATTCTACAAGATATTTATGATTCCCATACACAACACCCCTGGTTTGTATATACGTTTGTTTGTTCCTGTTGTTTATTGAACACAACCCCTGTGTGCTTCTTTCTTCTTCTGTTCCTCTTTTAAAAGAAAAAAGAAATGTATAGTTTGATCCAACATGGCGGCCGGTTTCATGCGGATCTATTGCAGCCGGGGCGTGTGATGCGGTGACTGTCCCAGCTGTGACTCAGGCAAAGTGATGTCATATAAAAAGTACTTCTGTGCTTGTTACGGGCGTTTCCCCACATCCTCTGTTTCATGAAGTGCACACGCATGTATCCTGTCTTTTTTACTGAGAGATTAAATGCATACTGTGTGTGAGTGTGTGTGTGTGAGTGTGTGTGTGTGTGTGTTGCTCTCTCCCGCTTCCGCCTGTCAGAGTAGTTGGACTCTCAGACACTCCCTAGGAATGCTGAGTATGCCCTGCTGCGTTTCTACTGCCGAGTACAGACTTGAAACGACCCAAAGGAAGAAGCACTACGGAAAGAAAGAGAGAGAGATAGTCTGGACAAAGCTGAGGGAGGGATCAATGAAGGTTTAGCACGTAAATAAATCTAAGAAGTGGAACAAATAGTTGACCTTATGCACAAGGTTGAATGAAAAGCTGCCCCGTGACCCTTGACCTCCACACAATCATCTCTATCAGACATTAGGTTATGCATAAACACTTTAATCATTGTCAGACTTTTCAGAAATACCTTAGATTTTGAGGGAGGGCAGAAAGAAAGGTGCAGATATCTAAAACAGATGGTTAAGAGGCATTAGTTAAATGAAGCTCACTGTTTTTCTTCACACTTAAAGTTAAAGTTACAGGTTAAATTTTGTTAGGTCGTAATATCATCGAATGCCTCCTCCTCAGTTATAAGACCATCTTTGTTACGCTTGTAAATCATGTCCGAATGCAGAAATCTTCCCACATCACTGTGCATTCCTGAATTTTGCTGCTTGGGGCCCCAGGGTTCGTCTCACACGCTCACAAACAGCCAGCGACTCAAGTTTCTGCTCCGTTCTGCCTGTGACAGTTGAAAACACTTTTAAGAGAAGAACTCTGATGACACACGTACCTGTTGGACAAGTGAACAAGGTGACCTTTGGGCTTTTTAAGGTATTTTTTGTGGGGCATTTTTGTGCTTGAAACAACTTCGGATGGTTCAGAGGTGACAGGAAGTAGGGGGGGGGGGGGGAATAACTCAGCAACAGTATATGGTATGCATGTTGATCACCAGGACGCCAGGAAGCACAAATCGTATGTTTAACCTGGAAATATGATCCTTTCCCCAACAGCTAAACCAATTTGATTCTTTAACTGAAACAAGAAGTTAATTTAAAACTTTGGCCTTTCAGCATTGTTTTCAGCTTCTAAATTTAGAGGATTATTTACATCATTATTTAAATAATTGATTTAAGTTTGAGGTTTTAAGGTGATTAAGGTTTTACATTGTAAGTGGCTATTAAGGATACTATTAATAGATCCTTTAAATGACATTACTAGAGGGAAAAATAACAATCTCTAATTTTAATTTTTATGATTAAATAATTACATTTATATAAGAAAAACTTTGTCTGAGGCTAGATTTCCTCTCTCTTGAAAACACATGCAGAAAGTTAAATAATGCAATTTTATTTTCATTGACTGTTTAGCTTTTTATTTAATACCAGTCATTCTTGTTTTTATAGGCGGATATTCCTGACATCCTATTTTCAGCTCTCGGGCTCACACACTTTGGGAAAGTTTACTTTGAGCTTTAACTTTCCTGAGAATGAGTCATTCAAGGTGACGCCTCGAGTGTCTGAGCTAAAGGGACTCGTAGGATGAAGTTCTGGCTCCGCTCCTTAAAACATCAACAAACAGTGCACGAGCCAACAATGATATTCGGTCAATAACTGTCACACACATCACAATGAGGTGACGTGGTAAAGGGGAAGCAGTTTGTGTGTGTAGCTTTAGGAACAATGATATTTGTTGAATTCCCAATGAGGCTGGGACTCTCCTCTTTGAGCCCATGAGGCCTAAAGCAGCACTAATCCATTAAATAACACTGAGGATGTCAGATGGGAAGTTATAGTGGAACCTCCCCCATTAGACCTGGAACCAGTTACCTCTGCTCTTCTCATCAATCCCCTCAACTCCTGTGGCGACGTCCAGCTGCAGGTCAGGGTGTGCTCCACTGTTAATCCACCAGGTGACGCTGCTGTGTCGTTATTTGAATGAGTGCAATAGTTAAATAAGTCTTGTAATGATTAATTTAGCATTGTCTTAAATCTGTGCTGGTTTGGGGAAACACAGTTAAGAGGTGAAGCGAACCAATCGTGGATTAATCACTGATGACCAAGTGGATTATCATGCATTTGTATGTGACTTCCATTCCCTCTAATTATAAAAATCCATTTAGAAAATGCTTTAACATGACAGAAATCACATCTTTGACATGTATTCAGGACATGCATCTTATTAAGTGAATGTAAATTACTATTTTAATATTTTAAATTCATTCCTTTCACTCATATTTTAACTGCAAATTTGACTAATTGTTTTATAATTATAACTGATTGACCAGGTCATAGTTTTTCTTCCAACTCTTTATACAGAAATAAAATTGAAGACAAATCAAGATCTGATACATTAGAATTGCTCAAACATAACAACCAAATATATAATTAAACGGAAGTAATAGGATAAAATCAGACTAACATGATGATGTTAAAGAGAATATCACATTAAGAACAGCTGATTTATAAAACACCATGGACATATTCATCTTAATCTTTCAAATATCTTAGTTCAAGAATATCTAAAGTAACTCTTGTCTCTGAATGATTATCAGAGCTGACCTTTACTCTAAATCTTTTTTAATTATAATAGAGACTCTCAAACTTTCCAAGATGTCAGGCTGAAACAACAAACATAAAAAGTTATGAAAAATACAAGTTGTGTAGATTTAAATTGAATCTTGCACACTAGAAAATGGTTATAAACACATAAAAATAAATAAAATAATAGGAACATTTGAAAATTGTCTGTTAAGTGAGGCATCGACAGCTGAAACGATGCAGCAATTAAAACTGTCATTTTGCACATGAGAAAAAAACTTCATTTCCCATGATCCCTCGTTCCGCTCCGCAGTGATGTGGGGTGTGGTGATTGAATGAGTGTGTGTGAGTGTGTGTACATCTGTGTGTGTGTGTGTGTGGGTTGAGGAGGAGGAGGAGGAGGAGAGCTCCGTCTCTCCGCACAGGACCCGACAGATCCGCAAACCCACCGCGGAGCATCAGTGAGCGTCGGACCGGAGGATGAGGACGAGGACGTCGGTCTGTGGTGGATCTTACCGGCGGATTGAAACCAGGACGACTGCTTGATCCGGATTGTGTGTTTTCATCTGGAATCTGGACGCGGAGCCGGGGAACCGCAATGGAGCATCGGTGCGGAGCGTGAGAGCCGCTGCTCGTCGGCTTCCAGGCGAATGCTCCAGACAATAAACAACGAAAATTAGCCTTTTAGGAACCGTGGCATCCCTCCGTGTGCACCGGGGCTTGTGTTGTTCTGCTGTGTCGCTATTTCCCACAGTGAATTTGTTATTAATGATTCAGAAATCAATGGTTACACAAGTCACGCGCAGACAGGAGCTCATCCAGGCCAATTAAAGGCTCCGGGAAGCCGGGTTTTTTTTTTTCAATGAGAGTAGCCTGATATAGATTCGTTTTTTTGTTGAGATTAATCAGAGAGCAGTCATGTCAAAGACTAAGAGCAGCGAGTCGGTGAAGGTGGTGGTTCGATGCCGTCCCTTGAACCGGAAAGAGGAGTCGCACGGGCCTGCAGGGGGCATCGTGCAGATGGACCTGGGTCTCGGACAGGTGTTCCTCAGGAACCCTCGAGCACCAGTCAGCGAGCCCCAGAAAACCTTCACGTTCGATGGTGTGTATGATGCAAGCTCCAAACAGCGAGACCTGTACGATGAGAGTGTGAGGCCCCTGATCGACTCGGTGCTCGAAGGCTTCAATGGAACCATCTTTGCTTACGGGCAAACCGGAACTGGAAAGACGTACACTATGCAGGGGGCATGGATGGACCCAGAGAAACGGGGGGTGATCCCCAACGCTTTTGACCACATCTTCACACACATCTCCCGCTCGCAGTCCGACAGGCAGTACCTGGTGCGGGCGTCCTACCTCGAGATCTACCTGGAGGAGGTTCGGGATCTCCTTGATCCCAACCACGACACCGCCAGAGCCCTGGAGCTCAGAGAGAGTCCAGAAACCGGAGTGTACGTCAAAGATCTCACATCGTGTGTCTGCAAGAGCATCAAGGAGATCGAGGAGGTGATGAACTTGGGCAACCAGGCGAGGGCGGTTGCGGCGACAGACATGAACGAGTACTCGTCCAGGTCCCATGCGTTGTTCCTGATCACGGTGGAGTGCAGCCAGCCTGGACCAGATGGGAGGAAGCACATTCGAGTTGGTCGCCTCAACCTGGTGGATCTGGCTGGCAGCGAGCGCCAAGCCAAGACCGGCGTCCAGGGTGAGCGCCTGAAAGAAGCCGCCAAGATCAACCTGTCCCTGTCAGCCCTGGGGAACGTGATCTCAGCACTAGCAGATGGACGCAGCGGCCATGTGCCTTACCGGGACTCCAAGCTCACCAGGCTGCTGCAAGACTCTTTAGGTGGGAATGCCAAGACGGTCATGGTGGCCACCTTAGGCCCCGCCCCCCAGCACTACGACGAAACCCTCACCACCCTCCGCTACGCCAACCGAGCCAAGAACATCCAGAACCAGCCAAGGGTCAACGAGGACCCCAAGGACGCTCTCCTGCGCGAGTTCCAGACGGAGATCGCTCGCCTCCGGGCCCAGCTCAACCACAGGAAGTGGAGCAGCAAACAGAAGAAGGAGCAGGTGGAGGGTGAGAGCTGGGAGAGAGACGAGGGCGAGGAGACGGAGGGCGAGGACGAGGAGTTGGAGGGGGAGAAGGACGCAGAGGAATACGTGAAGCTGCAGGAGCAGCGGCTGGAGAGGGAGAAGGAGGCCATCAGAGATGATCGATTCATGTTGGCCGAGGAGAAGCAGAAGCTGCTGGGAGAGAATCAGAGAATGATGGGGGATCTGAGGAAGGAGCAGGAGGCCACCGAGCAGCTGACCGCCAAGTACAAGGTGAGAGGTCCAACCAGGTGGTTCCATCCTTTCTTTCTTTGTCCCTCAACCCATTCTGGACAAAAATGGATGATTTATCCAACACATCAGATAAATATTGACAAACACCCAAAGTTACATCTTCAAAGATATTCAGTAAATGAGCATAGATGATAAAAGTACAGATCAAGTCCTTTTGAAAAGCTGGAACTCAAAAATACATTGATTATCTTTCTGCTCATAAACCAATAGTTTTATTGATGAGTAGACTTTAGTTCACAAATGCAAAAAAAATAAATTGTTGAATTTGCTGCAACTCCAATTCAAACTACTCCATAACAAGAGCAGTGGAGGCTCATGGGTATTGTAGTATTTAAACCTCGTGGTTTACAACCTGGTTTATCAGAATGGTAGAAGAAGCAGGAGAGCTGCATGTTTGTATGTTCAGTGAAGCTACAGATATGCACAGACATGAACATTTTAAGGACCACACACAGACACAGACACACACACACACACACATAGAGGTGTAATTAGACATGGAGCTCCAAGGGTTAGTGTCCATAATGTCACTTAATAACAGCTCATCAGATTATCACACATGATAATCCCTGTGTACCACATGTCCCTAATCTGACCCCTTCGACAAAATACAGTGTGTGTGTGTGTTTGTGTGTTATCATCCAACTGATTGTGAACTTTTGGGGCCTATAGTCGAGCCTCTCTGTGCTTCTTGGAATAAAATCTCTTACAGTACACATGTGCCATATATACAGTCACTGGTGGTTCCAGTCACTGGTCCAGTGTGAGTCCTTGTCCCTGCTGTCCTTAAACCACAGTGTGCTCAGGTGTCTCACATGTCCAGAGCTGTGTGTCCGGAGCTGTGGTCACTGTAGCTTCAAATGTCAGCTCTCCCTTCAACCCTTCTTCAAACACGGCATCACAAAGCCTCCAATCAGAGAGTCCCCGTCTGACCTGCATTCATTACTTGCTCTGATTCCTGTGCACATCCAGTCAATAAGTCGCCCGTGCAGAAACACTGCAGTCTATATAGAACTGTGGCTGTGTCCGAGAGATCCAGGATCAGTTTACTGAGCAGCAGCGAGCAGCCTCGGGGAGATTTCATTTTCAGCTTCACGTCTGTAGGAACGATAGAAAGTGACAAGTTGAAGCGTTGTACTTTTTCGATCAGAGTATTTTTAGAGCAATATAAAATCATGTTCTGTACATGTTTAGGTTTTATCCACTTCCCACTGAACTCACCACAGTGATTTAACAGCTCCCAGAGCAGAGGCGTGGGTGTGATGCATTCAGGTGTGGGTGAAAACCAGTATGTGTGGGTGGAGAGAGCGACAGCAGCAAGAGTCCTGGAATATCAAAGAGAGATTTTACAGGAACAGTGAAAGTGTCAAAACACAAATTGGGCTTTGACTTAATTACCTTCTGTTCTGCTGAAGCTGCTTCCAGTGGAGAAACTGGTTCTTTACCACTTTTACAAAGATATGTATGTTTTCTCTCTATGTCAGCAAATAATTTGAGCAGATACCAGTTCTTTACATTATTTTTCCCTACAGCAATTTGAATCAATGGTATATCATTTTTTGAGTTTTCCTCTTTCCTTCGCTGTAGGTTATTTAAAAGTCAAAAATCCCCCAAACAGGCCGAACTGGAAGTGACAGAGTGCTCACGCTGCACTTGTTCCTCACTCGTCTCTTTAAAAGCAGCGTAAGCACATGTTCCTCGCTGCCTCGTCGGTAGGATGTGGCTCATTGTCTTTGTGAGTTAAGGTCTGGGCAAGTCCCACGAGACGGAGCTGATATCCTGATCCTGAGTGTGAGGCTGCTCCCTGACTGGGCAGCTAGGGAGTGATGTCAGCACAGGGAATCAACCCTCCACCCCGAGGAGGAAGATGATTAAGTAGAAGAGCGTTTCCTGCTTTGATCAATCAGCTTCTTGTTGGTGGAAATCAGATTTACTCTTCATGTGAGGAACTGATTCTTATGTTTGATCCAAGACGCTTTATTTATTCCTATTTGGGACAGACATTCACTTTGACTCAAAGATGAATAGAATTTCGATGGTTAAAGGTCAAAGGTCAAGGTCAAGGTGACATCAAAAATAACTTTTCTGCCTTCTGAACATGTTACCTTAAGAATGCCTCGAGAGAATTCTTTAGAATCTGGCACAATTAAAAGATATAGATAAATAAGCTATATAGTACATATCCCATGGTAATGAGTTAAAAATAATGAACTACAGGGCTTAAAAATAAAAGCAATTATATAATACATAAACAAATAAGTTTTTTAAGGCCAAACTAAACTCACAGTCAGGTTCAGAAGGAGGTTTGGCTACCCTCTGATTGGCCGGTGAGATATTAACCCACCAACCACAGAATATGGCCTGAGGGGTCCATTTTTCTCTCTGTGCTCCCGACCAATCAAAGAGAGGTTTCCAGGCAGAGACGGGAGAGAGAGAGAGAGAGAGAGAGAGAGAGAGAAAGAACTGGCTCAAAACATCAGTGGAAATTAGCTTAAAAAATAACCAATTATAGATAATATCAAAAAGGAAAGCAATTAAATCTGTTCCCCTGTCGTCTCACTCACAAACACACACAAACACACACACACACACACACACACACAAACACACATTCAAAACATGTAAGTAGGTCATACATTGGCCTTATGAAGCTGGTCAGCTGATGTTATTTAGTTAACCGGCCTCTAAGGTACAAAGCTCTGTCTGTTGATGATCAAACTGATACGTTGGTGGAACCGTGTCATGTTCTCTGCTCTGCTGCTGACACCGGCTTTGATCTACATGGGAACAAATGTCCAGAGTCCGGTCGGCCTCGTGAATCACCCATCATGGGTCTGACTTCGCCACCTCCTTGTTTGCATCATTTCTCTTTCGCTGTTATTTATGAAAGAAGTGAGGTCGATCATCGATGGCACTGCAATCTCTTTTTCTGCAGTGATCTCAGAAGTAACCACAGTGTAAACTAACTTCACAGTGTGGTCATGTGTTTGTTGTTGAAATCCAGAAGTTCCATTCCAAATGGGAATCTGCTGATCCCAAATCCAATCGTGTACATTTCCTATATTTACTTACATGCAGATTAAATATTGAAAAAACAGCTGTAGCTACTACATCTGTAGTAATTTAACTTCAGTCTCTGACTTGAGTAGATTTATCTTTTAACACTGTGGACGTATTTAGCATCTTTTAACAGTGGTGCTGTTATGAAACAGGTCTCAGTGCAGTGGCTGTTGAGAGCTTCATCCTGAGCAGCAGCTCCACTGTGGACTATTCTTAGATCCATTTTTCTGGGTCAAACCTTCTTCTTCCTCACGTCTCTCACATTAGTGATGTCTTTATTTCTGTAGGTCATGAAAAAACGATTATATAATAACAACTCTTAAAAACATTCATTCTCCTAGATTCTCAAATCAAGGCTTTTTATTCCACCTGCTGTTAAACATCTTCTGAAAAAGCAAGGTTTCAATCATATTACACGACTTTCAGAATTTCAGTTGTCCAGCTCTGGAATGGTCTTTCGGTTTGTTCTTGTGTGTTTCTTTGTATTTATAGTTATTCATAATAAAGTTTATGCTAAAACTGAAAATATCCACATTTAATTACATTATTTTGGGCTGAAATTTCTGAATTTCTTTAAAATCTCAGCATCACTATTTAAATTGGCCCTTAAAAAAACTCATATCGTCAGGCTCGAGTAATTGAGTTGAGAAATGTGTATACAAATTTGGATCAGAGTGGCAGCAGGGAAATTACAGGACAGACGACCCTAATAAAGTGAGGCTGCAAAGCGGCCCATGGCAGGATGCCCAGGTGAAGCCTGTGTCGGGAAACACTGGCTTGTTTCTCTCAGATGTGTCTGATCTGATTGGTTGTTTGGTAAAAAGCCTAAAATAGAAGTTGCACCGTCAGCGAGCCGAAGGGGGGGGGGGGGGGGGGTTGACTTGAGATGTGAGGACAGTGAGACAGAGCTTCACAGCTTCAGCTTCAATTCAGCTTCTCGTCTTTACACCGTCGGCTGCAGGAGGTTTTCTTACATCCTGCCGGCTGAGGTCCGGCCAATCACAGCGCATGTCTAAAAACAATGCCCACGGCCTCATAGGAAAGATTGCCAGTGTTACACACTCTCACACACACACACACACACACACACACACATATACAGGCATGGCTTTATGAGTAAAATGTCTGTTTCCTGTTTATACAGTCGCTTCCTGTCTAATTAAAGGCAAAAGAAACCCTGGACAGAGGGTGGAGTGTGTGTTGTGTGTGTTGTGTGTGTGTGTTGTACGTCTGTGTGTCTGTGTGTGTGTGTGTGTGTATGTGTGTGTGCTGAAAAACAGAAAAGAGCTCATCTCTGCTCTCCATCTTTCAGCATGGAGGACTGCATCACTGAAATATTGATGAATCGACTGTGTTCGTCCTTGTGTGTTTTTCGTGTGTGTAGGTGCGTTTGTGTTAGTGTGTGTGTTGGTGTGTTTCTGTCTGTGTGTGTGCGTTTGGGTTCTCCTGAAGCTGCGTGATCGGTGGAGAAAGCAGACACACAAGCCAGTTAATGCATCTTATGTTTGAGGGAACACATAGTAAACATTTTTTTGTATTGGATGGAAACAAGATTTAATACTTAATGTGACGACTGCAGCATTTATCAAAATATACACCACAATTATAAAATGTATAATTTATCACTCTTTATATACGCTGTGTAAACGAGTTAAAAACATACCTCCCACAGCTTTTTCATCTTAAAAGAAACGTTTCAGTTCGGACACTTTCCTGAAATGTTCCAGAGCGTCTCTACGTGAGAACCAGACGTCAGCGTGAGGACATTTTGAATGTTGTTGAGATCCCGCCTGAGGGACAGTCTCCAGGTCTCGGTGTCTCTCAGTGCGATGCACAGGCGTCTGGACTCGAGGTGGCTGAGGGACAGTCTCCTCTGACCTGAGGCGTCTCCTGCTCCACGTGAGAGACAGTTTAACCTCTCGTGTGCTCGTTGACACCTTGAGAGCTGCTGAGGTCACATGAAAGCTGATGACTCACCCCACGGTCACACCGTTGTGATCACCTGACTGACGGCGTCGAGTCGCCTGAGGAGCGATCTCATGACTCCATTGGAAGTGGCTCAATCTGTCTGAGGATGGAAGTCCCACCAGTACTCACCAGTATGTTCTGGTGCTAAGTGACAAACTGCTTCCTGTTCACACCAGTGCACCTGAATGGTCATGATTCTATTTCATGTGTGTTAATGTGGTATGACCTAATATAGAATTGACGACATTACAGACACACAAAAGTGAAGTGAAATCATCTTGATCGCCCCCTGGTGGCTGGCTGCAGTATAGATCTCCTCCTCCATGTTAGCAGACTTAACAAAACGTTTTTTTATCAAAGATGGTTCTGTAATTTTAGGTAGTTCTTATTACACTGATGTTTGTTTTAAGTATATATTTGATGCTATAACAATGGGGGGAAATGCCTTGATTGACAGCTGAGACACAGACTGACTCTTGATTGGTGCATCGGTGCAGTGACGCAAAATTCTGCTTCAAACTTGTAACCATTGTTGTTGTTGTTGTTGTTTCTGGTGCATGCTCTTTGCACACAGCCCCATGAGCGAAGTTAGCAGTGACTTCATCGATTCCCACACGCTACACGCTACACGCCACATGCTAAACTCTCTGTTTTAGTGACGTGTGGACGAGCGGCTCAAACACAGAGAAACCATTCACATTTGTGTGGACAGGATGTAAACATGGATGTTCTCCATGTTGGCTGAATGTCGCTCGCTGCATCGCCCTCGTGTGTCTGTCAGGTGCAGGTGGATGATTGACAGCTGACATCTCAAGCCTCTGATGAACCAGATCCTCGGAGCCGCTGTGACCTTTCTTCTCTTCCCTCTGTCTCCCGTCTTCTCCTCTTCCCCCTCTCCTCTTTGTTTCTGTCTCTTCCCAGCCAGCTCTCTGTCTCTCCCCCCCCCCCGCCGCAAACACAAGACCTGTTGTCGTCACATGGTATTTATAGCCCCGCTCCCCCGCTCCCTCGCTCCCAGCAGGCCCCAGCCTCGCCGCCATTGGCTGGCCAGTGCCAGCTCGATACGCAACGCTTCACATTATCTTGACTTTCCCGGCAGGAAGCGAGTCAGTCACAGCCAAAACTGATTGAACACACACTTACGGGCAGATTATACACACACTCACACAGATATAGAAGCCTGACACTCACACACGATGCACTCAGCACCTGCAGGAAAAGTGTAATGTGTCTATTAACACTTCAGGGTTTTCTCTAAGTCTCGTCCTGCAGAATCCAAAGTGATTTGATTAAAGTGGAGTAAAGTATTTTTTAATAATTATTTATGTGCATTAGAGCAGACGTGGACTTCCTCTGAAACTAAAACACACACATGTTAGTGGACTTTAACCAAATACTTCTACTTTAGTATTTAAGTGCACATAACTATTTTATTTTCATGACTTTACATATACAGGGAAATATTATACTAGTAAATAATACTAACGATTGAACCAACAGCAGCGATTGATAATCATAAAAACATCTCAATGCTCTTTAATATCTTTGTATATAAATGTACAATGTTTTATATCAAATAAATACAAATAAACTAAAACAATGTGTTGTGGCCTTTAAGGTTCTTAACATGTTTGTCTTTAATCAGAATCAAGAGTGACTCAGAGTTAATGAGCTGCAGTTACAGGAAGGTTTCTAACGGCCTGGTGACAGATTCAAATTTGCTGTGACCTTAAGAACAGTGTGTGTGTGTGTGTGTGTGTGTGTGTGTGTGTGTGTGTGTGTGTGTGTATGTGTGTGTGTAATGACTCAAACGACAAGTGAGTCGTCTCTCATGTGATTGTATTGAAAGGTCAGTTGGGCTCCACACTGAGTCATCGTTCCTCCTCTTCTTCCTCTTCCTCCTCTTCCTCCTCTTCCTCCTCTTCCTCCTGTTCTGTCGTCTTTTATTTGAACATCAGGGAACATGACAGTGTTGTTATTACTTTAAACTCAGATTTGCTTCCATAGACCTGTTGCCAGTCTGTGTTATTTAGTTTAACAGAAAACCCAGTGACACAGTTTGAGGTTTTGAATTTTGTTAAGAGCTTTTTTTAACCAAGAAAATGTATTATCATGAACCCCCCCCCCCCCCCTCATAGGAGGAACCGCAGTATAGAAGCTCAGTAAACGTTGAGCGATGCAGCAGGACAATGAAATAAAATAGATGTACAACAGACGAAGGCAATCAACCTTTTGCACCAATCAGGGAGCAGATCAGTCAATACGCTGTGCAACCCGCACCATTAATGTTTAATGAGCGTGTTCAATAAAGACACTAAAGAGGATAAACGAGAGTGTGTTATCAGCTTGAGCACATTGTGTGTGTCTGCTGCTGTGATTTAGATGAAGTTGAGGTTTTTCTAAACCAGCCTGTCAAGAGCAAGAGACACGGGAGGAAATCCATGACATGAATCAGCCCTGTGATGAAAATGAAAGAATATGACAAAACACAAAGAGCAGCAGAGCTCACACACACACAGACACACACACACACACACACACACACACACACACAGAGAAACAAAGAGGCTTTCTGTAAAGACCTGCTGCAGACGCATCCCCTCTGAAGGACTCCACTGTACTCTCTGAATGTGTGTGTGTCTGTGTGTGTGTGCGTGTGTGTGTGTGTGTGTGTGTGTGTGTGTGTTAAAGTCCAGCCGATGGTGAACAATCGGGTGGACAGTGTGGTATGTACGTGTAATTGAGAATGTATAGGCGGCACACAGTTCACACACAGACACACACACACATGCTGTCTTTGTGCAGAGCGTCCAGAGACTGGAATGTGACCAGTATAAAAAGGCCATGGACCCAGTTTGTCCTCCTCGGGCCCCTTTTTCCTTTTTTTGTGTCTCTCGCTTACGTCCTCCTGCTTTTTACATTTCCTTGGTCTCTGTGTTTCCTTTGCGTTTCTTGTTCCTCGTCTCTCGTCCGTTCTTGCCTCGGGACATGAGATCATTCATTCACAGATAAAGGCAGAATAATGTGCATTAGTGTGTGTGTGTGTGTGTCTTTGAATCTCTGCAGTAACCAGAGATGCATTAACACAAGCATGAACTTAATGCATGATGTTGTGTCATCAGAGTCAACACACATAGGCCCTCGTTATACATTTATTTTTAAAAGAAAATACATTTTAAGTTTAAAGAGGGAGAGAAATGCATAATGCTTCAAAAAGATGTTCCAAACTTAGTTTCTTTATAAACCCTCATAAAGAGAGAGGTTTTTGTTATTGTAGGTGGAGAAAGAGAGTGTGTGTGATCCTGTGCTGCTGTTTGTTTGTTTGTTGTTATTTACAGATGGATGAGCTGGTTTTCTCCTCTGGGAATAACAGGAAGCTCGTGTTTCATCTGTGATCTTCTCGTTTCTTTGTTTCTGTGCATCTGTGAGAAAAAACGCAAAGGAAACAAAAAAAATAAAACAAACAATTAACAATTGTTGCTTTTTGCTTATTAGAAGCAGAGCTGATGTGTTTTTACAGATTCTAGACTGTAAATTATATATGTGGTGGCTATATATCTGGGAAACCACAGTGATTTGTGTTTCATCCGAGCTCAGCTGCTCGTCGACTGGTGACATCAGGTCGCTGCTGAGCTTCAGCTCCGTCTGCCTCATCAGAACAAAGTCTGCACTCACTGCAGCAGACACACACACACAGACACACACACACACACACACACACACACACACACACACAAAGACTTTACTGTTAAATGTCTCATTGAACTTTGTTTGACCTCAAGAAGATTTGACTTCTCCTTTCATCCAATATCATTTAGTGTTGCATTGTTTTGTTGATGGTTTGTAAAGCATACAAATTGATCTTTTTTATTTATTATTTAACTCCAAGTACCATTTGTTTTTAACTGTCATTAACTACACAATAGATCTTTAACCTTCACATTTAAATGTACATGTGTTTAAATTTCCCTGAGCGACTACATGGAAAAGGACACATTGCAGCTTTGTTTATTAATTATTAATGCACATGTTGTTGTTATAATATGTTTCCAGGCGATGGAGAGCAAGCTGCTGGTCGGAGGAAAGAACATCATGGATCACACCAACGAGCAGCAGAAGATGCTGGAGATGAAGCAGCAGGAGATCGCTGACCAGGTAAACCTGTGTGTGTGTGTGTGTGTTTCTCATAGGAGGAGGTTATTATGATTATTACCGAGAGTTGTCTCCTTCCTTTTTGTTGTTTATGAACCTGAAGGTGACGTTGTGATGCTTTCAGACCCGCACGGAGAGGGAGATGCAGCAGCAGATGTTTGTCCAGGACGAGGAGACAGTGGAGCTCAGAGAGACCTTCACTTCTCTGCAGCAGGAGGTGGAGGCCAAGACCAAGAAACTCAAGAAGGTAAAATATCTGCAGCTGGATGGACGACACTCCTGTGTGTGTTCACTATAGAAATACATGAGGAATGCACAACAAGCTTTCACACACACAAACAGACACACACACACGCCTTCCTTTTTTGTTTCCTAATGTGAGTATATTCCTCTTTTACCCCTGAACCCCTGAACTTTGACCTGGATCCTAATGACCCTCTGCCTCGGACTCGTGCTCCTAATGGACACTCACTTAAATCTCAGTACCTCAAGGTTTGTCCTGCCGTCCCCTCCTCTCTCCTGGACCTCTCCCTCCCTCCCTCCCTCCATCCGTCTGTCTGTCTACTTCACTCTCCGTCCATGCTTACCACGCTGATCCTCTGAGCCCGTTTCCCCTCGCTCGTCAGATTTCTCAGGCTCTCTCAACATCGCACATTAAAAAATCCTCCAGTGCAAAAACCCCTCAAACGACACCTCCTGCTCTTCTCACTTCCCAACCCGTCGCACCGACCCCTGCCGGCCGGACTAACCCCAAACAACCCCTGGTGTGAGTGTGGATGACCATGTGACTAATGATCCCGGTGTTGACCTTTGTGCCTCTGTTGCCCTAACGTGCATGGTGCCGCCACTCGGAGGAAGAGAAGGAGAATGAAACGTACAAATGCAACATCACATGCAAGCTCCTCATCGGTGAAAATGTCTGTTTCCACTGGTCAAACTCAAATCAAGCTGCAGCGAACAGGAAATCAGGATTAAACCACTTGAGTGAGGCCGTTATATTCAGTCATGGGAGACGTGAGAGAAATCGATCGGTATGAAAGCTGCTGGAAAGAGGAGGAAGGAGCTGTGAGGAGGGAGAGCTGCCATGTGTCACCAGTCACCAGAGCATCCAGAGCGATGTGGTTCACCAGTTCAACGGCAACATCTCTGGTCCTCACCCTCTCTGCTTGTCTCCCTCTCTCTCTCTCTCCCTCTCTGTCTCTCTCTCTCTCTCTCCTCATAGCTGTACGCCAAGCTCCAGTGCATCAAAGCCGAGATCCAGGATGTGAACGACGAGCACGTGAGGAGCCGACAGGAGCTGGAACAGACTCAGAACGAGCTGACCAGAGAGCTCAAGTTCAAGTGAGTCGAGCGAACACAGCACACATAACAAAGCGTAATGATGTCATCACAGGCCGGCATCGTGATGGGGTGAAAGACAGAGGTCTGAGCTTTCTGGCACAAAAAAGATCTCAGCTGGTTTGTGTTCTACATCGCATAAAAGTGCCTTTCCCATTTTTATAAAATCCACCAGTGTCCTCTTCCTCGTAACGTTTTTAAATGTTCCAACACGATGAAGATGTTCCACCTGTAGCCCGTGAGGAAGAGCTGACGGCTGCTGTGTTGTTCCTGCAGGTACCTGATCATAGAGAACTTCATTCCTCCAGAGGAGAAGAACAAGATCATGAACAGGCTGACCTTTGACACCGAGGAGGACCAGTGGAAGTTCCAGCCCCTGGTTCCCACTGAGAGGTCGGTTTGATTTAATTATATTTCGGGGTTCAGTGTTTTTCCATCGGTGGGCTGAGGTCAAACCTAACGAGCTCAGAATGTGGTGGTTTGGGGTCCACGACCTCCTGACCTTTGTCACAGCTGTGGTCCTCTCAATATCGATTGTTTATCCTCAATTATCCGTGTCCTTCACTGGAAGACTTTAAAATCCTTTAAAACTATTTTACCTTTGTGGAAACTGGTTTGATGTGACAACATTGATTGATATTGACCCCCCCCCCCCCCCCTCTGTCTCTACTCAGTAAATCCTCTCAGATGAAGAAAAGGCCGTCGTCTGCAGTCGGATACAAACGTCCCATCACCCAGTATGCCAGGGTGGCCATAGCTATGGGAGCCCACTCCAGATACAGGGTAGGTGTCTGTGTGCGAGTGTGTGTGTTGTGTTGTGTGAGGACATAAAGATGTCTCCACTTCCTCCCGCTATCCAGAGATGAAGCCATCTTGAGATTGAGGTCCCGTTGATAAACGTGCTCGACCAATCACGAGACAGTCCCACCTGTCAATCACCCAGTTCTAATGGCCTCATAAAAACAAATTAAATCCAAACTTTAAGAAAAATTAATAAATGAAATCATGAACTTCCCTCAAACGACAGAAACTGTCTTCGAGAAAAATGTATCATGCCGTGTTTGACTTTTTATCTACCTACATGGAGGAGACGTGGTTTATGACATGCACCGCAGCCCTGACCCTCTGTCCGACCCTCTGTCCCTCTGACCCTCTGTCCGACCCTCTGACCCTCTGACCCTCTGTCCGACCCTCTGTCCCTCTGACCCTCTGTCCGACCCTCTGACCCTCTGTCCCTCTGTCCCTCTGACCCTCTGTCCCTCTGTCCCTCTGACCCTCTGTCCGACCCTCTGACCCTCTGACCCTCTGTCCCTCTGACCGTCTGTCCGACCCTCTGACCCTCTGACCCTCTGTCCCTCTGTCCCTCTGTCCCTCTGTCCCTCGGACCCTCTGACCCTCTGACCCTCTGTCCCTCTGTCCCTCTGACCCTCTGTCCCTCTGTCCCTCTGACCCTCTGACCCTCTGTCCCTCTGTCCCTCTGACCCTCTGTCCCTCTGTCCCTCGGACCCTCTGACCCTCTGACCCTCTGTCCCTCTGTCCCTCTGACCCTCTGTCCCTCTGTCCCTCTGACCCTCTGTCCCTCTGTCCCTCTGACCCTCTGTTCCTCTGTCCCTCTGTCCCTCTGACCCTCTGTCCGACCCTCTGACCCTCTGACCCTCTGACCCTCTGACCCTCTGTCCCTCTGTCCCTCTGTCCCTCTGTCCCTCTGTCCCTCGGACCCTCTGACCCTCTGTCCCTCTGTCGCTCTGACCCTCTGACCCTCTGTCCCTCTGTCCCTCTGTCCCTCTGTCCCTCTGACCCTCTGTCCCTCTGTCCCTCTGACCCTCTGTTCCTCTGTCCCTCTGTCCCTCTGTCCCTCTGTTCCTCTGACCCTCTGTCCCTCTGTCCCTCTGTTCCTCTGACCCTCTGTCCCTCTGTCCCTCTGTCCCTCTGTCACTCTGTCCCTCTGACCCTCTGTCCCTCTGACCCTCTGACCCTCTGACCCTCTGTCCCTCTGTCCCTCTGACCCTCTGTCCCTCTGTCCCTCTGTCACTCTGTCACTCTGACCCTCTGTCCCTCTGTCCCTCTGTCCCTCGGACCCTCTGACACTCTGTCCCTCTGTCCCTCTGTCCCTCTGTCCCTCTGACCCTCTGTCCCTCTGTCCCTCTGTCCCTCTGACCCTCTGTCCCTCTGTCCCTCTGTCCCTCTGTCCCTCTGTCCCTCTGCTCAGGCGGAGAACATCATGTTCCTGGAGCTGGACATGACTCCTCCGAACACGGCCTCACTGGAGCGCTCGACGGAGCCGAACCAAAGCACCTCCGGGGACAACTCGCCGTCCAAGGAGCGGGGGGGCGTCCGCAAGTCTCGCTCCTGGTGAGACCACAACCCCCCCCCCCCCCCCCCCCCTTTACCAGAAGCCAGTTTGTAATGTAGTGGACGCATGTTGTGTTCTTTTGTATGCAGGGTCTTTGTCTGTGTCTTATGGGCGTAAATGGTTTAGACTCGATGCATCTTTAAATGGGATTATTCAGGATTAGCCACACCCTCTCTACTTGGTCCTAATCTGAAGGTTTATCTTTTTTTTTCATTTTTCTTGTAATCTCACCGATGTGGGATAATCTCGTTAACATGCGTCTACTCTCCGTGTGAAGACAGAGATTTGACTTCAGGTCCATCTCACTTTTATAATTCTTCTTTCTTCGCTTCGCAGGTGTCAGACGCCGAAGTCCATCACGTCCTCCTCGTCCAACGCTTCCCTGGCGGCGTGTCACGCTGCCTCACCCACCGCGGCACAGTGAAGCTTCAGTGAAGAGGTCTCAGCTGTTTGTTTTTCTATTGTTAATTTATTTCATTCTTCTGCTTCCTCCTGCTGATTTTCCTCTGGAACATTTCTCAGCGAGGCCCACAGCCGGGACACAAGCACACGCTACGACCTCTGCCGAATCCCGAGAGGTCACGGAGTTTAACGGGTCGCGAATAAAGAACTTATCTCATGACGGGGAAAACTAAATGAACTCAGAAACTTCTAGAAAACATCAGTTCCTCCTGCTCTACGGATGTAAAGACTTTTTCCTCCTTCGTTCTCTGCATGTTTGGGACCAAGAGCCTTGGATTGTCTTTTAAAAAACGTCTGGCTGCAGAGTGGTTCTGCAGCCAGACTGGTGTGTGTGTGAGTGTGTGTTGTGCATACGGGGGTTGTATGATTGTCTGTTTGTGTTTCAAATTGTGACCAGTTGCGATCTGAGAGCTCACAAACTGCTTGACTCCCCTGTAGAATATCAATCAGTGAAAATATGTCATGTTTTATTTTATTTTTCCTTCGGGGGGGGGGGGCGGGGGGTTAGTCCGAATCCATCGACGGTTCCCTTCAGATTGTTTATGTCTGTGTTGAGCACGTTAGAAAATATTGATATAACATATGAACTGTGCTGTGGTTGGTCAGACGAGGTGCGTTGAAGCCTGGATGATGACCTTCCTCCTTATACCTGTTGTCACTCTTCATTCTTCTGTCCCTCCACGATGTCTAATAAATAAGAAATGCCTGTTAAATAATAATCAGATGAAAATTAAGATATTGGAGCAGATTGTAGGTTTTCCAAAAGTCCTTCAGCTTAATTGAAGACGTGGGAGTGTCACAGTTTAAGAAACTGGCAGATTTGCTGTGAACTTTGTCTTTTCCCTGAGGACTTGTCTCCAGTGCATAGCCAGAGCCGCCGAATGTACTACTGGCTACTTGCTGTGCATATTGGTTTCTGTGTAGCCTGTTCGCTGCAGCCGGACCGAGTGGAGTGTCCCTGTGGTTCCGGAGGCAGCGAGCAGTCAGTCCATTGTCTTCTTCATGGAGGTGAAGAGGAGCGGACAGCGGGGGGGCACTGATCACCACTGTATTATTGATGCTTCAGATCCTGTTGCAGCCGAACCCCCTGCAAAGTGCAAGAGAGCACCCAGTCTATTTCCCAATGAGATCGAAACTTCCACATCTCTGTTACGTGGCATCATCGTCTTGTGTGTCTCAGAATAGGTTTTAAACCCAAACATCATATCATTTATTATATGTGATACTATGACAGACAGCTTCATTATGGCTGAATCATCATTGGATGCACAAATTGTCCAAATTTGCCAGAAATGTTGGTGATGATTGAAAATTACTTATCACCAGACACTGTTTTGATTGAAATCTATTTCCATCTCAGACTGATTGACACTGAGGGTTTTAAAGGTTTATCTTCATGTGTAATCCAGATTCAAAACAGCTTCAGACTATTTGTCAAATGAATAAATTTAAATAATGATATTCAAGCTAAAATATATTTAAAACAAATTGTGTCTACAATTCTGAAAACATCAAATTTTAACGTTTAAAACAGTAAATTATTTATTCGCACTGTGTCGCCTCTATTGTAAAATTAAATGATGTTCTAAATTGAACCGAGGTCGGTTTCTAATGTATAAACATTGTTGTCATATTATTCAGTAAAAAAAAAAATACATATATATCCATGAACGTTTCCCGTCTGTGTCAGGGCCGTGAAATTATTGTACAAATGTGTGTGTGTGTGTGTGTGTGTGTGTGGACTGTGGGGGAGGGGCAGAGCGAGGCTGCTACTGCTGATGGAAAGAGAGAGGGAAGTGGGGGGGGTGGATGCAGGAATCCAGAGACAATCAGGAAGTGACTGTGGAGGAGCCTGTTTCCATGGTAACCTGCCGGCAAAGGGTGATGGGATGGGGGAGATGTTGGGTGGGGGGGTCTGGGGGGGGGGGGATTCTCTATGTATATGTATGTATGTATCATGGTGGGCCGGTGGGGCTGAAAAAATAAAAAAAATATAATAAAGACATTGTCACAGGTGCCTGCTGCTCCATCAGTCGTGTTTCTAATAATAATAATAATAATACAAAGGTTGGTCAGTGGTCATGGAAATGAATGTAAGTCTATGTGGTGCGAGAATGTGTGTGTGTGTGTGTGTGTGTGTGTGTGTGTGTATGTGTGTCTTCAATCTACACATGTCTGGTGGTCGCCACGATATTCAGATTTATGGAATCATCTCTGATTAGACTCATTAAAGATGTTTATTCATCGGTGACTGGAGTGAGGAGAGAGGGAGGAAGCTGATTGGTTGAATTTAAACATTCTTTGTGAGGCACTCAGGTTCCAGAACTAGTTTTACTCCTGAGAGCTTCTTATTATTCTCAGTCTGTGGCTGAGAGGCAGCGTGAAGGTCAACAGGTTCCTGACTGGACTGAGGGCGCCCTCTGCTGGGAGAGGAGGAGAAGACAGCTGCCTTTGACTCTACAGTGAGTAGAGTCAATATAGTTTATCTGCTGGAACTCCAAAAAGAGAAAAATACGTTATTGAACAGAAAATGTGTTTATTTGTGTCTATATATGTATATAACACATATAGTCTGTTTCCCTTTATTATTCAATCACATCCTCATTTGTTTTTCCATTGAGATGATGAGGCCAGAAAAAGCTTTATTTGATATATGACATCATACAATAGTTTAAAAGAAGCACATTCATTTTTTTAATGCATATCAGAGACCTCTTTAAATAAAGAAAATGTTTTTATTAAATTTTCTTGAAAGGTTTTACTCGTATTACAATTTCCACACATTCCTGACACCTTGACATTGGATCCAACAGTTACAATACTTATACCAGCATTAATTACCATGCACTAACACTACTGGACAACTTGCTGACATTGCATTTCCTGACCTCCCTCCCTCTGCTCTTACTGCTGTATGACTTGAGCAGTGAACTTCAACAGAGGAACTCTATAGAGCCGAGAGGGAAACTCACACCTGAGCTCCCGAGCAGGACTCAGGAAGGTCACGTTGGTCTTGTTCAGCCACGACAGGAAACCCTTCAGGTCGGCGTCGCAGTGGAATCGGTTCATTTTCAGGTCGAGGAAGCTGAGGGAGCGGAAAGCGTCAGGGTCGGGGGAGGCTATGAAGTTGTTGGAAAGGTCGAGCACTGCTAGAGTTCTGGGTAACACGTCCGGGTGGAGATATGTCAAGGAGTTGGAGGACAGGTCCATCTGGACCACTGAGGTGAGACCCTTGAAGATGCCTTGAGGAAGGGCCTGCAGAGCATTAGAGTTCAAGTTGAGATCGATCACTTTTCCGAGTTTGTCAAAGAGATTCAGACATTTGCCCTGAGCCCAGACTGACTGCAGGGAGCTGCTGTGGAGATCCAGGACCTGGAGGTCATTGGGACCAACTTGTGCACTGGGCACACACCACCGGATTGAGTTTCCTCCATAGGAGAGACGCTGCAGGCGTTTCAGCCGAGTCAAGAAGGTGTAAACATTCGCTAAGTCGGTGATTCTATTGTTCTTAACGTCCAAATGCACAACATTACTGGCAAACCTAGGGACACTCCACATCGACGAGTGTGTCAACAGATTGTCGTTCAACAGGAGATGATCCAGACGCGGTAGAGCTGCAGGGAAACCCAGGTCCCGCAGAGCGTTCCCTGTCAGGTCCAACACTCGCAGCCTGGGAAGTCCACGGAACGCAGAGTGACCCAGAGCACCGATGTGATTGTGAGACAAGTCCAACACTCGCAGGTTCGACAGAGAAGCAAAAGTGTCCGAGTAGAGTTCCCCGAGCAAGTTGTGCGACAGGTTCAGTGAAGCCAAATGACCCTGGAGACCTTCGAAGGCTTTTCTGTCGATCCGATTCACTCTGTTTTGGGAAAGGTCAATATTTACCACGTCCCTCAGTGGACTGAAAACCCCCCGCTGCAGTGCAAATATCCTGTTCTTAGACAGATCCAGGATGAGGAGCGAGCTGTTCCTCAGGCCGGCGAATGTGCTGCGGTCTGGATCGGGCAGGTTATTGAATGAAAAGCCTCTCCCCATGTGTCCTGACAGCTTGAGGTGGGAGATCTTCGTCCCCTCGATGGCTCTGAAGAACTGGCTCGACATGTTCACGCTGAACCCGTTGGTGGACAGGTCGAGTGTCTCGAAGGACATTCCCCTGAAAGGGTTGCCACATCCCTGCCAGTCAAATCCACCAGTAAACATGGCTTGAAGGCGAACAGAGTCCAGGTTGAGGACCTGGAAGTGCTTCCCCTGGAAACCCACCAGATCTGATTCACACATTCTATCGATGGGGTTCAGTTTGAGGTTCACGTCTGTCAGGTGACTCATGTTGGAGAAGAACGCGGCAGGCTGGAGTCTCTTTATGCGGTTTCCAAAGAGGTCCAGAGTCTCCAAGGAGGACAGCGGCTGCAGGACCTGTCCCTTCAGTATGGACTCATCGAGCGAGCAGTAACCCAGGTGGAGCTTCTGCAAACTGGACAGTCCCACGAAGGCCCCGGGCTCCAGCTGAAGGTCCACGTTGGAGTCGATCAGCAGCTTCCTCAGGCGGCTCTGTCTGCTGAAGGCCTCGTTTCTGATCACAAGCTGCACGCGCTGTCGTCCCAGGTCCAGCTCCTGCAGCCACTCGAGGCCCGATAGGGAGCTGGAGTTGATCTCCCCGATGCGGTTCATCCCCAGGAACAGGTGGGTGATGTGAGGAGGGAGGGCGGGAACCGAAACCAGGTTCTGGAAGGCGCAGTTTGCTACAGAGCCAACGATGAGGCATGATGGGAAACACCCCGGTATCTGCAAGTGGAAATTAAAAATGTAAATGGAGATACTTTGATTTAATGACCATGTTTTATTGAATTTCTTTATTTCCTTTGCTTCAGTTTGATGTATTCTAGTTAAAAGACCTTTCAATAACACAATTGCACCCGATGAATCCCAATTTGCCTTTGCTATAAATATATATTAATAATTCTTTCAAACAGAAAACAAATCAAATTGCAAAGATTATTCCAAATGATGTCATTAAAAATAAACAAACCTTGAGAACAAATTGATTCTCAGACACAAAAACTTTTTTCAGAAATGTTAATCTAATCTGAATTGAAAACCCGATTTCAATACAATAATAATAATAATAACATTAAATTGTGTTTTTCATCTTGAATACAAATAAGAGTTTTATAATTTGCACTTTGTTTCTCTCGAAAAGGGTTTTGTTTTCTCTATTTCAAGACATTTCACAGCTCTTCAAATCTAAATTTCATACATCATCCTGAATGTTAACTTACCTGCAGGAAAACCCCGATGGCAAGGAGCTGAAGACACCTCATCCTCAAACAGCTTCCACGTTGAGCCTCAGATGAATGTAGGATCTGGTCTCTGCTGCGTTACAACCAGGTCGCCTCTGCACAGATTTCCCTCGGCCGCGCTTTTATCTGTTGTGTTTGCGTCACTTGAGCAGGACGGCATCGACCCTGTGGCACAAACATGACGCTGACGGGAGTTCCCTCTTTTTTTATTTTGCAATTTCCAGATTTACCTGACATGGGGAAGTACAATAACATGTTTTTGTTCTTTGTTTGCTACGATTTCTCTGTTTTTCTGTTGTGTACTGAGGTTGCACAACTGGATGAGAGGACTTGTGAGTAATATTGTACTTTTTTACTCCACCGCAGTCTTTTAAGTAAATAAAGACTGCAGGTTGTGTAGTCTACAGTATTTTTAAAACGTTTACATACTGCAGTTCTTCATCCACTACTTCATTCTATGAGATGATTAATGATTCATTGGCATAAAAGCATCAATTTTAAACTTCATCCAACTAATCAGTTAACTCTAAATGCTTCATTATCACTGTAATCAGCCTAAAGCAGTGCAAACAGGGGAGTGTGTGTTGTTTTATCTCACGGGGCTGGGGAATTTCACAACCTCTGCAGAATGAAGGTTTGTCAAACACGATGCAGAGAGGAAGAGGAACACAGGCAGAGGAAGAGTCACACTGTGGAAGTGATGCTACATCTTACTTAAAACTGTGAGTTTCATTATTGTTATAAAACAGGAATTGCAGCCAGTAGTAAGGTAATGTGAGTATATCGACTTAAGTTACTTAGAGTTTGCTTGAAATATTTCCAAATTCCACTTTATACTTTTTTACAGAGGAACATATTAAACATATTACAAAGAAAGACTCAAAACGACAACTGCAAAGATGAAACACAACAATCAACAGACACAAAACAACATCACAGAGACTCAAACAATTACAACAAAGATAGCAAAACAACAATCAAGAGTGACACAAAAAAGAAACTCAAAACGACAAATGCAAGGATGCGAAACAACAACAAAGGGACGCGAAACAAACTCAAATATGCACAAAAAGAGGCTTATGAGAGACTCAATAAAATTAAGATTCAAAGATGCAGGAACAAAAACAGCAGAATCATCTCTTTCTTTTGGGGTGTCCGGCTCCTGAGTGGTGGGGGGCCTTTTCCACATCTGTGCCCAGGGCCTTGTTTTCTCCTGATACGCCCAAGGTGAAATAAAATAAAGATAAATAAAAAAGTTAAATTCAAGCAGCCCAGGGAACCAGCTACTATTAGAAGTGAAACCAGTGATGAGTTGGTTTTGTGTGAGCAGCGTACACCGGGGGAGCGGGGAGGAGGAGGTGGAGGTGGAGGAAGAGGAAGAGGAAGAGGAAGAAGAGGAGGAGGAGGAGGAGGGGGACGGACCAAGGAGGCAGAGCGACTCGTTTCAAAAATAGTTCCCGTCATCACAGCAGCAGAGCCCGGCTCAGAGGACCGAGGAGAGGCGGCGGGTACCGAACCGGACACACATGGTTCCCCCGCGGGAATAGATAACGGGACCCGGGAAGGGGGGGGGGGGACTCGGAGCCGGGAGGAGGGAAGAGTCGGTGACACGCGCTCCTGTGTTGATGTGCGAGTTTGAATACCTGCGGAAAACAGTCCCGGTGAGTAGAGCCCAGAGCTCCGTTACTTCAACGGGGATTCAAAGGGGAGTTAAAGACGGTAGCTCGAGGTTCGATCCCCGGAAGTGTTGGGTTTTATTGTGAAAAAGAAAGCGGAGAAGTTTGAGCGGTCTCACGCGCGCATTGGCTCGAGGGGAACAAGGTGAACGGGGAGTTGAACTTTTTTTTCTACAACATGGCCGCTCAGATGTCACACCGCTTCCCAGAAGGAGGCAGAGCCACAAGAAGCAGAACCAGAAGCTTTCAGCAGGGTTTCTGTTTTTATTAAATCATAAACTCAAACGTGTCCAGAAAGGACATTTTAAATTTTTATAATTCAATAAAATGTGCAGTGTGTAGATGCCCCTAAAGAGTGCTCAGTCATAACTCAAGACTATTGCTGTTCTCCCCCATGCTCCATTCAGAAATATGCCGATTTTACTTTACCACGTGTATTCCTCAAACTTACAAATCATATTCAGCATCATTGTCACATTTTTTAAATCACCAGAGTCCACTGCACAATTCGGCTTATTGCATGTTGAGGATTTCGTCAGGTTTTAGTTGCTTGTACATGTTTGCAACAAGCTGAATGGAAACTTAAAGAGTCCAGAAAATACCCTTTGATTGTTATAATTAAAAATGTCTAACGTGTTGTCGTCCCCCCCGGTGTTCAGTCGTAAATCAAAAAACTTTTCAAATCAAAACTATGTCCTTCTACGAGAGGAACCATGCTCCCTTCAAAAATATGGCGATTTAACATATCCCCTTAACATAAATATAAACTTTCTTTTCAGTCACTTCAGTCTCAGGTACGTGTCGGTACAATAACAATGCATCAAGCTGAATGGAAACAGCTGTGGGGGAGAATGCTGGGATAATGACCTTTGACCTTTTTGGTGATTTATCAATCTTATTTCACTTCACGGAATCACCGGCCGGTCTCTTTAATGGATCGTGTCATCTGACCTGTGGGTGGAGGGGGTCAACTGAAATGACTCCTCACACCACAACCTGCCAAAAAGGTGTTAGCAGGAGACGGCCCGAGCATTTGTGTGGCTCTGAAACCCAACCGTCTGAAATGTGTGTATCTGCCAACCAGAATGTCCTGGTGATTGAACCTCTATCTAAAAGCTGAGCACTTAAATTCTACCCTGTTACTACTACTATAGTACTAGATCGGTGTATGTCGTACTATTGAAGTTCAAAGTAAAAGAAGATGGACGATGTGTCTCTAATTCCTCCCACTATCTAGAAATGAAGCCAAAATATCCCAGTTATGAAAGCTGCCATCCAATCACCATCTGTGAAGTGATACTCTACCAATCACTGTCTCAGCTGTCGATCATTAGGTTTCATCAAATAACCAAACTACAAAAGTAAAACCAAACTTACTGGAGAAAGTTACACTTGAAAAAACATCAATGTGATAAGAAAATACCTCAAACGACAGAAATCATCTTTGAGAAACAAGTAATTGACGCATAGTGACTTTTGAATTCGGTCCATTTCCCGTCTACTAACGTGGAGGAGGCCGGGTTTATGAGCTGTACTGCAGTCAGCCACCAGGGGGAGATCTTGGCAACGGAGCACCTTTTTATAAGTAGAAATTCAACTACTTCAGCAAAACCACACTGAATAGCTTTTTCATTTTTTAATTGTGAGTTCAGGCAATTGTCTGACTTTTCCAAATTGTCGCTCCCTGTGGAGGAAGCTGAGATTACTGAAAACCAATGAGCTACCAGGTATGAAAGAAGCTCGGCCTCGTGTTTCACCTGTAGACGTTACCTGCAGCGGGTTGTAACCCCCCCCCCGCCCAGCTTCTCCATGCCCTTTCATCTCAGCGTCTCCATATGGAAGTGTTTTGAGAGGACGCTGATCTACTGAAGTGCTGAATTGTGTGTTGCTGTCTCCACCGCGGGTGAGGAGATAATAGCCGTGAGGGTGAAACCTATAATTAGCAGCAGCCCATTCCCTATCCAGCCTTTAGTTCATGTAATTTCTCGAGGAATTAAATTATAGTGTAATTTAAGAGTTGCTTTATTTTTTTTTTGTGTGTGAGAGCAGTTGGAAGTCGTCTCCGACCCTTGTGGCGACCCCTCGGAGCTCGCCACTCGTTCACCGAGGTCACTTCTCAGATGGGTTGTGGCGTTGCGGCGTAATGACTGGTCTGGTTATCTCCCAGCACAGATTCCCCAGTTATGTCATGGAGCTTTGTTTGAGTAAGACCTTGTTTTGGACCAAGGACACTGATAACTCTGTGAGTCATCGGTCCAGCTCCATGACTCAAGGTCATATTATCAAACATGTTGTCCTCTCTTCCTGTCGCTCAGCATCTTAGCGTCTGACCCTCTGCTTCCTTCTGGAGTCTTGGTTCTTCTGGATTCTTCTTCACGTCTTAACATCTTTATCTCCTTCTCCACCCGTACTGTCTCTATCTCCTTTCATTCCCTCCATTCTTCCTCTGCAACCAGCATGACCACCACGTCACTGGAGATGGAACCCTCACCATCAGGAAAGCCAGATTACCAGTCCAAGATAAAATCCTAAACTTGACTTGCTTTTAGTCACAGATTTAAGCTTAAATGTAGTAAATTGATAGGAATCAGATACTGAGTCTTATTAAGGTATTCAGAAGGAAAGGGTTTGCAGGGACGTGTTGCTTCAGGTATCTGTGAGACTATGAAATATGAGTTTGACGTCTTATCACAAACAAAATCACTTGAAGACGTGATAGTAAGACGACACAGGAGGATTTTACAACCCTGTAAAGTTAAAGTTAGTTTCACAACTGTCGTAAAAACATTACTGTTCTGAGAATGGAACCAGGAGGAGCTCGGGCCTGCACGTATTTCTCCACCAGTACGACCACTACCTCAGAGAAACGCTATAGCTCTCTGACCAGTCCTCCAGACACCCCCACCCCCCCTCCCCGTGGCAGGCTAAGCTGTCCATCTTAAAAAAAAAAAAGGTTGTAACCAGATATGAGTTGCTTCTGTTTTTACCTGCATGGTGACACCCCTGGAGTCAGGCAGGGTCAGCCGGGCTGTCTCTAGGGCAGCTCAGGGGTCAGAGGTCGGGAGGCAGAGAGATTGGAGAGGCGGGGGGAGGGGGGGGGGGTGATTTTGGTTCAACCTGCTTGTAGGTGTTTCCATCGCAGGTGCTGCTCTGCAGATGTTGAAGACTTCCCATTTTTTATTTGTTATTTCAGGCTTGAAATTTGACCTTTTTAATGCCATCACATATAAAAACTTTGCTTTTCTTCCAATTTCATTCTTCTCAAGGAGCAGCATCTTCTCTACCTACCTCGAGTGATGTTAAATGTTATAATTAATATACAAAAATATCAAACTACACATGCTGCTACTTATCAAACAGATATTTGTCCATGGTTGCAGCCGCATATTGGACTAAATCGAAGTTAAAGATTCCTCCTCAAACTTTCCAGCTTTTTGCTGAGCACCACATTTCACTTTGTTTGGTCTCCACTATGTCTGAGATGTTTCAGGAGCCTCGAGGCCAAACCACCGGTTCTTCACTCGACTCTACAAAACGCACAAACTTCCAAGTTTCTCAAATTGTCTGCAGAGCTTTGTGGGTCTGCTTTGTGTGTTACAGTAATCGAGGTCGTTTTGAGGATAAATGGAGCTCGTAGGTATTCCAGCAACGACAGTGTCTAAAGTTGTCGACTGTAAATATATCATCACACACACACACACACACATGCACACACACACACACACACACTGGTCGGGTCCTGTCAGGGCAGATTTTGAGAACACAGAGCAGCTGGATGTGGTCATGTGGCATGCATGGTGCGTGTGGGGTGTGCAGGGGGGTAAACACTCTCTTACCTCTCTTTAGTACCAGCTCGCCTGCCTGAAGCGCTTCCCTTTATCAGTGTCGTCCTCTTCTTCTTCTTCTTCTTCTTCTTCTTCTTCTTCTTCTTCTTCGTCTTCCTCGTCTTCTTCCTCACTCGTAATCATTAATCCGCGGATTACCCCCCACTGAACGAACGTAGAGGTAATTTTCTGTTGTTGAATTTTGGCTACGAATGATTCAGACTGAGAGTGAGTGACTTCTATGAACAGGTGAGCGAGTGTGTGTGTGTGTGTGTGTAAGAGAGTGAGAGTGTGTGATGGTTGTGGGACAGTAGATTGTGTGTGTGTTTGCTTTCAGGTCCATTTCCCCTGCTCATGTGTTGGTGCTAGTTGAATCACTGTTCTGACAAGTGTCTTTTAGAGTGTGTCTGAGGGTTCTGTGTGTGTCTGTGTGTGGGGGCTTTGTGTGTGTCTGTGCGTGTGGTTTGTGCATGTGTGTGTGTTTGTGTGTGTATGAATCTGTTTATGCACAGGTGCACTAGTTGGGTGGCCTGCACTGATACAACATGCACTTTCCCTGCATGCATACCCTCTATTAAAAACAGTGAGAAACTAAATGTTTTTTAGACTCACAATAATATTTGTAATTAAGTCATTCGTGATTACTTGTGTGTGTGTGTGTGTGTGTGTGTGTGTGTGTGTGTGTGTGTGTGTGTGTGTGTGTGTGTGTGTGTGTGTGTGTGTGTGTGTGTGTGTGTGTGTGTGTGTGTGTGTGTGTGTGTGTGTGTGTGTGTGTGTGTGTGTGTGTGTGTGTGTGTGTGTGTGTGTGTGTGCAGGATGTATAAATGACAGCTCACACTTCTTTAGTTTGGCGAACACAAAGT
Source organism: Platichthys flesus (assembly GCF_949316205.1). Taxonomy (NCBI): domain Eukaryota; kingdom Metazoa; phylum Chordata; class Actinopteri; order Pleuronectiformes; family Pleuronectidae; genus Platichthys; species Platichthys flesus. The sequence continues at coordinate 18,500,157 of NC_084962.1, forward strand.
TTATAGAGCTTTAACGATTTGTTGATTAATCCATCGGTAAATCGTCTTTGTATTAAAATTACTTTTCTTTGGCAAAAATGTCAAATATTTGTTGTTTCTAGCTTTTTTTTTTGAAATATGAGGATTTGATCTTTAATCTTTTATTACTGATATTAAACTGAACACCTGGTGACACTTGCTCAGACAAAAGCAGATGTTTGAAGACGTTCCATAAGACTAAGAATCTGACCAAGGACAACACAGTTGATATTAGGGACAAGATTGTGTCTCTCCTCTGTCAACAGATGTTTTTGAGAGTTGACGGTTGTGATTGAAGCCTGAAACATGCTTCTGCGACTGCGTCTGCGTCTTTTCACGCCGCTGTGGCGCAAGACTCGTTTTCATTCATGCTTCCCCAACCGTTGCGCGTCTTACAAAGCAATTCCGCGCCAGAACACTAGGCGGAGTAATGCTTTTTGTCGAGACGACCTTAGAGACGCCTTCTTTCTTCTTCGTCGATTGTTTATTTACATAGCCACTGCGGCTCCTCGTAGCCTTTTTCTGGCGGACAAATCCGCCAGTCAGTGACAGGTTATACAAGTGATCATACTATCGGATATATTCTAACAAGTGCTCTTCTATTTGGTCCATATTCGTTCTTCTAAATCTTCCGTGATTTCTGCCGGTATTATGGGGCATGAAACCGGAAATGCAGCTCCAGAAGGGATGAAGAGCAGACCAATCACAGCCTTGCGGGCTGAGTGAGCTTGCTGAGCTTTGCCGTAAATTTTAGAAAAGGGGGTCGACACCCGTCAGCACGTAAGGAGGGATACATAAGCACGTAAGGGACCCGGAAGGGCTCTTGCGCTTACGGGCCCGTGAAAACGCAGAAGCATGTTTCAGGCTTAAGATCACATGTGACCTTTGAGGTTGGTAACAGGATGTAGAACGGGAACATCATATTCTTATGAGACAGATGTCAACACGTGTGGTGGTTATGTAACAACTCATCTAATTTGTACATTTTGCTCTTCTCACAGCTTCCTGCCTGAGTTTTGTGTTTGTGAAGTGTAATATCCTGTTATTTAAAGTGCAGTACATGTATATAAAGTGTACTTTACGCTGCTTTATACTTCAACAGAAGATAATAATGGAAAATCATTATTTAAAGTAAATTATTTTAAAGATGATTTACAATCGGCATCAGAAACTACTTATTACAAAACTGACCTGTTTGGATTTAAACAATATAATAATATACATTTTTCTGTCTAGGGTGAAGATGTAGTTGTGGAATGTGTGTCGCACTGGTTGTGTTTGTTGTGTGTCTTTATCAGTGTGTCTCTAAAGAGCCTTTGATGTTATTGTTTGAAGACTGAAAATACTTCTGTGTGTCTCTCTGCTAGACGTCCTGTATTGAAGCTCGTCTGTCCTGTGTGACCCCCTGACACAGAGAGGTGACCACATGCACACACACACACACACACACACACACACACACACACACACACACACACACACACACACACACACACACACACACACACACAATGACACTGTTCATTTCAGAATAAGCATTACAGAGACAGTGTTTCCTGTGGTTCATAGTGTGTGTGTATGTGTGTACTCAGAGCAGCGTGTGTTGTTGGCGTGTTTGTTTCCGTAAAGCTCAGCAACAATCGGCCACAGTAACACACCATGGTGCAGCGTCGACCACACAATCACAGAGAAGCAACACGCATGCATGTGTCAGCCACGTCTGCCCCCCCCCCCCCCTTTCTCTCCCTCTTCTTGTTTCCTGTACTTTCATTTCTTTAAACTAGTCCCTGAAGGAAATACACAACTCAAAGTACAGAGTAGAAAATGATACAAAGCTGATTTGACTTTGTCCTCTCACAAGAGAATAGAGCATCAGACGTCTCATGTCAAAACAAACGCACAAAAAACAGACGCAGTAACTTCTTGAACAAAGTGTGTAGTTGTAGGTGTCGCCTGATGTTCGGCCTGGTAGCTTCAGATGTCGTAACGTTGCTATCTGAAGAATTTCCAGCGCCACTTCTCGGCGCCTTGACCCCGTGGGTTAAAAACGTCCGAGGAGCTGTTCCTGGCCCTCTGACACAGTCGGGGGGGTAATTGCAGGAAGGTTAATTATATCTACGATGGCTTGGAAAGTTAAAATAAGAAGCAAACCTCATACAGCAAGTGTTCCTGCGTGTCAGCTACAGACAGACAGACAGACAGACAGACAGACAGGGTGTAGTTATCACCAAGGCCGAGCTGGATATAACAATTTACTCATCACAGGGAGTCCAGAGTTGTAACTGATGAGTCAGTGAGACTCTGGGAAACGGCCACTTGTCCTTATTTGGTTCACGTGAGGTTGATGTGGTGCATCCGGACAGGAAGTGGAGGAGCTGAGGATTCGAACCACCATGCTTTGTGGTGGCAGATGATGAAGAAGCTCCAGGGGACTCTCAGGAACATGAGACGTCCTCTGTGCACAGTGGAGTGTGAGTCTGAAGTTGTGTCTTCCTCAGGGACACATCATCGAGGTTACACTTGCACTTGACTGCAGCAGCTTCGAGAGTGTGTGTGTGTCAGGGAGTTAGAAAGAGCAAAGAAACAGCTGTGTGTCCATGTGTGTCCTTGTGAGTGTGTGTGTGTGTGCGCGCATGTGTGTGTGTTTCTGTGCATTTTTGAGTGTGTGAAGTGACTGAAAAGAAAAGTCCTTTTGTCTGGATGAAGCATGAAGTCTCCTGGGAAGCTTTTAAATCCTCTCTGGAATTTGTGCGTGTGTGTGTCTATACGTGCGTGTCTGTGTGTCTATACGTGCGTGTCTGTGTGTGTGTGTGTTTGTTGGGGGGGGTCGGTCTGTCACCACATTTGTACAAGGAATGCAAATATTTGTGTGCGTGTCTCTTAGTTTCGTGGTGTAGTGTAACCGTTGCCATGGCCGTGTCACCTGACGGCTTCGGGGTTGACAGCTAACTTTTATTTTGTTGTTCTTATTCTTTTCTTCCACCCCCCCCCCACCCCCCTCTTTTTCCCTCTCCCTCGCTCTCCGCTCTCTCTCTCTCGTCCTCTAACTGCCAGCCTGCAGATCAGATTACATCAGCTGCTCTCATTAATGTGTTTATTTACCCGGCGCTCCACTCCTCCTCTCTCACAGACCCTGCCCCATGATGTTTAGACGGGTGTGGTGGTATGCACCCAGTAAACCAGTGTGTAAAAATACACACGCTTTGTATTTCCCAGTTTAGGTCGAAAGGAGTTTTAAGCTGCTTCTTGAAATATTGGAACAAATCACATTTAACACTTCTTGAATTTCTGTTGCACTTTGATTTCTTAGTTCACCACATACCCTTCTTCACTGTCTCTGGCTGTAACACGTCAGACTTTCACATTTTTATTTAACGGTCTTTTATATAAGTTATCGATTTTTGTTTCTCTTCTATAAAGTAAAGAAAATGCCCATCAAGGTTTTTTAAAGCTCAAGGTCAAGACATTGAGACGCGTGTTTAATCCAATCATCTCCAAAGATATTTAAATTTATTATCATACAAACCTGAGATGGGAAGCAAATTAAATACATGGAAAATAAGGATTGATTATCAAATAGTTACAGTAGCATAGAGATCACTGATTATTGTTCTATCACAAATTGATTCAGCTCAAATCAAATCATTTATTACACAATTATTGTCGTATTTAACTAATAAATTAGGTATTTTAACATCACCTGTGATCCCCTATTAGAGCTAAATGGTCGTACTAATGGTCTCTCAGTGGGGAGGGGGGGAAGCAGGATGGACCTTTCTTAAGGTTGCTGTAAACACATATCTTTACAATTCACAATATCCACAAATATCAGCTGCAACAAACCGAGCTGAAGACTGGTGATTTCAGGATAACACTGGTTATTGCATCAGTTATTTACAAAAGAAAGTTTTCCACTTCAGTCAAACGTTGAAACTGTCTCGTGAGGTTTAGATTTCCTTCACTCTGGCACGAAGGTGTCCTCATGTTGTGTTTGGCTGTTGCAGGATGGTGATGGAGGAGGGGGGTCCAGGAGACAGAGGGAGGGGGGGTCCGGTGCCGGCCGGAGCGGAGGGACGGCAGATCTTCGTGGAGCTCGGTGAGTGACCGGCGCTGAACCTCAATGAAATGACCCGGCGTGAGGTCCGAGGAACTCTGTTCACAGGATTACACACAACTACCTTTGAGTTCCTGGAAAACGTTTGAATGTGTTTCTGTAAATATCACTTATTGATATTCACTCCGACGAGAGGACATATAATCTGAGTGATTTTTGATATAGATTAATGAGAAGATCGTGAGTCAAAGGATTTACCAATAAAAATGTCCTGTATCTATTAAAGCCTGATTAATAAGTGATTATCTTTATCGTTATTGGGGACTGACCGATACGGATATATTCTGAGATGTTTACAATAATTCCTCTGATGTCAAGAAATGAAAAACAACATTTCATTGAGCCATAAACTCTGTGTGAGGATGAATGACTTGAAGATTTAGTGACTCAGCTGATTTTCAGAACGTCCTCTTCTTCTTCTCTTCCTCCCAGGGGAGCAGAACCTTGACGCCATTTGTCTTTCTACATATCGAACATCCTGCAAGCTCCGGTTTGTACAGAAGAGATGCAACCGTGAGTCTTAAGCTGGAGGAAAAACTGTTTCTCTATTAAAACTGGTGGAATGATACAGATTCTGAAATACGACCAGATAAGAACCCCCCCCCCCCCCCCTTCTCATTCCAGTGCATCTGATCGACATATACAACGTGATCGAGGCGGTGCGGGACGCCGGTCTGAACGCCGTGGAGCTGAACGCCGGCATCTCCGTGACCCGACTGGAGAACCTGGTGTCGTCCCTGTTCAACCAGCTCAGCAAGCGCCTGCCCACCACGCACACCATCAACCCGCAGGAGAGCACCGCCCTGTTCGTGGAGTTCTTACTGGCCGCCGTGGACAGGTGACTACAAAACAGAGTGTAATCCCAGTGTTCTGCAGGGTGAATGTCCCATGATGCATCTGTTCCAAATTGTTTTTTTAAGTCTATTCTGGTCACATTTCCACCGAACCTTCAGACACCTTCATTAATTATCATCTTCTTACACAGCGCTGGGATTTTACTGTCGACTGACCTGAGCTCTTCTGAAAGATCAAATCTCGAAGAATCCAAGTGTGCTTGGAGATTTAAGGACTGATTCAGGATCTGCTAGATAAAAAAGACATAAATGTGTTTTCTAAATAAGCAAGAGGACAGAACTGTGGCTTTTAGAATATAATAATCCATCTGCACAACTACTACTGGTGCTCGTATCCATGTCAGATAAAAAATAAAACAATTAGCTTAACAAAAAGGTGCAAGGCTACCTGAGAACTGCTGTTTACCTCACAAATCAGGGTTGTGTATGTCAATCGAATGTGTGTGTTTGTGTGTTTTTTCCAGTGAACCAGAGAGCCGACTGACGGTGCTGTCGGTGAAGGCGATGCTGGCGATGCTGTGTGGAGGGAAACTGGTGGATAAACTCCGCTGTGAGTTCTTCTCAGTGTGTGATGTGCTTGTTGTTGATGTAGCCGTGTTAGATATGTGCCCCCTTGTGGAGAAGGTACGTCGGTGCGGCTGTTCGCTCAGGTTGATTTGCATATTACTCAGTGTGTGTGTGTGTCTGTGTGTGTGTAGATGTGTTTTCTCAGATATCTGACTCCGGTGGTGTGATGGTTCTGTCCAAATTCGATGGGTTCCTGAGGGAAGCTCTGAAGTTGCCCACCGTTGTTCATGAAGCACCGTCCTTCGGCTACACACACACAACAGCTCGCTCGTGCTTCCCACAGCAGGTTACTGAAGTCACTGATTCATATGAACGCTTATTATTAAACATTGTTTTCTATTCCCTGCTGTGTGTTTATTCTTGTTGTCGTCTCTCGTGTTTGTTGTCGTTGTGTAGAAGAGGGTGATGCTCAACATGTTCCTGGACATTGTCACCGACCCTCCTCAATGTCTTGTTTGGCTGCCTCTCATGCACCGACTGGCCAACGTGGAGCACGGTAGCAGACACACACACAAACACACACACCTTCACACACACATTTATACAAAATATTTAAATATTTGTATTATCAGTATAGCAGTATATTTACTTTGAGATCATGATCTAAACTCATCAGTTGTCTGCGATGGAGTTACGCCTGATGTGTCATCCCTCTCTCTCTCTCTCTCTCTCTCTCTCTCTCCCCCCTCTCAGTCTATCATCCCGTGTCGTGCTCTTTCTGTCGTGGCGATGGCATGACGGGCTTCCGGTACCGCTGCCTCCGGTGCCGCGGCTACCAGCTCTGTCAGAACTGCTTCTGGCGCGGCAGCGTGAGCGGCTCCCACAGCAGCCGGCATCAGATGAAGGAGCACTCGTCCTGGGTGAGTCACCGGGGCCATTACTTGTTCATCACACCAGGGGGCACCATCTCTGTCTGTGCTTTTGTTAAAGTTTTCAGTAACTAGTAACTAAAGCTGCCAATCAAATGTGTAAAAGTATAAAGGGACATAAGAGGAAAGTACAGTTGCCTCACATTTGAACTTTAGTAAATGTTCCTGGTTACAGCTGTATCCAAAATCTGACTGGAAATGAAATATGTTAAAAATCTTTATAATACTTAACAAACAGCTGCTCAAGGCTGAGGGAGAGAATGTTTTCAGTATATAAACGATGTATAAATAGATGGAAACCTAGTCGTTGAATTATTCATCACTCCGACTTGGCATCATTTGTCTTATTAATGTTTCAGGAATTAATCTCCTCCACACTGCTGCTCCTGCCCGTCAAAGTAAATCTCTCCTAATAATCCTCCTGGGACTTTGCACATCACCTCCCACAGGAGTCAGTTTCAGGATTCAGTTCACGCTCAGTTTACCTGTCGACCTTCGGAGCTGCACCGTGCACCGACTGAACACAGATCAGTTAAAAAAAGACAGAAGTTATAATAAAACAGAGATTATCTCCAATGTTCAGCAGGAAACTTCAGTTATGAAGAATTCTATACAGAGTTTGGTGGATTTGTTGCATTGGCCCCTCCTCTGGGTCAGGAAGCAGGGGATCATGGGTAATATCCACCCATCAGTGAGTGGGACAACACAGTCTGAGCTCCACTCACAGAGCAACACATTGTTGGACTTTGTTTATTGTTTAGACCTCAACAGAGGGTTATTATAATAATTATAATATTATGATAATTATAAACAATATAAGTGTAAAAGACTCCTGCAGTGAACGAGGGATTCCTCAGCCGGATGTGTGAGTGTGCAACAGATGCTGTAATTTGTGTGTAACCGACCGACATAAACAACAAACTGATAAAACGAGATCAGACTTTCATCCTTCAAGATTAACTGTTCCCTCCACAGAGTTCAGTCCCGCTCCTAATGGTGTTAACGCTGCTTCAGTCACACGGTCTGTGAACGTTGACCTGACGTGTGTGTGTCTCTCTCTGTGTGTCTCTGTGTGTGTTTGTGTGTTTGTAGAAGTCCCCAGCGACTAAGCTTGGTCGAGCCCTGAGCAGGACTCTGGGCTGCGTGTCGTCCAGAGATCCCCCCCACCCAATCTATCCAGAGGAACCTGAGAGGACGCTGAACCTGTCCAACATCGTGTAAGACCTCGCAGCACTAACACACACTTACACACAATGTACACACAACTTTCATAACGCACACCAGGGTTTGAGCGTGTGTAACACATGCAAGACAAATGACTAGAGTTTATTCCTCCGGAGAAAGAAACGGCACATTAACAAGATTTAAATATATTCCATCATTAAATCAATACAACACAGTTTCCTGCTTTAGTGTTAATGTTTAGATAGAACTGGTGAATTAAATTAGTCAACCTAAGCTACATATACTTCAATCACATAACATCATGTCAACTTCTTATTTCAAAAAGGCAGAAATGCTAAGAACAAGTCAGGTTGAGTAGAAAAATCATAAAATAATATTTTGTATCGTATTTACTGGAAAAATCTGCATAAATAATCAAGTTAAAATCGAGAAACTAACAAAAAATACGATGAGAATAAATAATAATCGGTCTTATCATCACAGAAGGTGAAACATTAACCAGCTCGTTGCCTCTCGCTTCTGTTGCCGTCACCAAAGTCACACGTGCACAGAAAGTTATGATAACATGAATAAAAACCAAAGTCCCGCCTCTTCGGCCGGGCCCCGCCCCCTTTCCTCTGGATTCCCACTGTTTGATTTTCCAGCGAGCGCCGACAGACCGGGTCATTACCGACCGGCAAGCTCTGACTAGACTCGTGTTCAGCTCAGAGCTCAGGGCTCAGGGGCGTAGCACTGCTGTGAGTACGCTGACAGCAAAGCTCTGTCCAACTTCACACAAGGTTTACCAGACTCTGTCGTTTCTGTTCGGGCTCACTGTCTCTCTCTCTCTCTCTCTCTCTCTCTCTCTCTCTCTCTCTCTCTCTCTCTCTCTCTCTCTCTATCTCTCTCTCTCTCTCTCTCTCTCTCTCTCTCTCTCTCTCTCTCTCTCCCTCTGGCGATCTTTGGCCTGTGTGTGTTTGCTCAGACTAGAACGATTCACTGGTGCATGAATGCACAGAAAAGCCGACGCAGAGTTGTGAGGCTGAGAATGTGTGCGTTTCTTTAATCCGAAGAGACCTTTTCCTGTTTTAACGGTTTAATGTCGTTGTGTTCTCTTTAATTGTGTACGGTTGTTGATATGGATGTGACTCATTGTGTGTGTTTGTGTTCGTGCAGCCCCTCTCGGCCTGCTGGAAACGCCAATGAGGCCATGTTGCTGTCCTCGTCGTCACCGGGCTCCACCAAACGGTAAAGACTTGATGGATAGAAGACCAGCTCCTACCAGGCCATAATGTTTTAGTGTCGTCATAAAATGGGATTTTAACAACGTGCTTTATTCCTTTGTTGCATGCAAATCAAAGTTTACTGCGCAATAACTTTACATCAACGGCCAATTACATGTTTGTGATTTGATTTAATGAAAATAAAAGTATTTTTTCAGCAGCTTGTTCACTACAGGAGTTTAAAAAGGCCCTGGCACGATATTAGACTTATACGATAATGTCAAAAAACAAAGCTGTTGTGATTCCTGCAAATTGGTGAAATTGGTCGATGATCCCAGTCTTTCATGCTCACTGGTTGTTTCCTGTCTGTTGTTGTTTTGTGTGTCTGTCGTCCAGATTGGCAGCGGCTCAGCGCATGAACGAGGAACACGCTCTGATCTCCGCGTACGTGAACCGTCTCCAGAGCAGCCCACGGTGAGGGGGGGGGGGCATTGTCACCTGCTACAGACTGGTCACATGGTTGTTTGATCAGACACCAGAATGTGCAGGAGACAGTGGCTCACAGGGGACATTCAAAGAAAAGTCAAAGATTTCAAAATAATGGAAAAGAGTGGATGACGGCCTTTTTAACAATTGATGATCATAAGTTATATGTGGCTGACATTCCTGCACTCTGTGTGTGTCTGTGTGTTTGTATTGTGTGTTGTGTGTATGTGTGTCAGTAGTGTGGACTGTCCCAGCAGACAAGATGAGGAGCACAAACTGATCGCCCGCTACACGTCCCGCCTGGCGGAGTCTGACGGTTCAGGAGTGAGTCAACAACACCTTGTTTCTAACACCATTATATGCAAATCTTCAAATCAAGTTCTCGTTTGTTACACACGTGCACAGAACTCAGGACACACACACACACAGTAATGAAGTCTTGTGGTCGTTAAATGATCAATGATCAACCCACCCCAAGTGAGTTATTTGTGTGTTTGTGTGTGTTTGTGTGTGTGTGTTTCAGGTGATACCGAACCGGAGCATCAACTTTGACGTGAACAAGCAGAAGAGGGAGCTCATCGCTCAGCTGGAGAGTAAAAACAGGTACAAACGGGTCAACACAAAATTTGTGTTACTCTCTGTGTCCAACAACTTCATTTTTCCTTCCAAGAAGAATACAAACCTGTTATTTGGCCCTGACTTCCCACACGGCCCCGGCCTGAGCTGAACACTCTGTTTATCTTCTAAAAATTTGCTAGAGAGATCTTGGCAGAGATAAAACATCTCCGCACGGAGCACGACGCCGCCTGCCAGCTCGGCCCGGAGAGGGGCAGCACCAACCCCACCCTGCTGGCCGAGCTCCGCCTGCTCAGGTAAACACCGGCTCCGCAGCAGGAGGATCAGGAGTTACACAACGAAAACCTGCCGAGCACAAACGTACAGCACCGTGTTCTAAAGGTCCCCAGTTGGGTCCGGATGGGAACTCGTCCGTGTTGTGGGGGGGGGTTTCATGGCAGATGGCGGCAGCAGATGGTCGACCTTTTTGAAAAGCTAAAAAATCACCACCAACATGTTTTAGGCTTAGTGTGGAAAACAAAAGTCCAGGGAGGAAGAGGAGGAGCTGGAAGTGAGCGGGTTTAATCTGAAGCAGTTTATCCACGATGGTTGTGCACTGTAACGTATAATATGTATGAACAATTATTATAATAGTTATATATTTGTTTGTATGAGATGCTAACGTCTTTCAGATGATTTTTTATATAGGAATGAGGTCACTGTGTCATGGTGTACTCTTCATTACCACATGGGGGTGCCAGACACACATTTTGAATTTCTACTCAATGTGAATTCAATGTGAGCGGATCACCAAATATTGTGTTGATTCTACTAAAGTATTTGATTGTAATATTTAATATATATACTGAGAAACAAAGTTTTGACCTCACTCCTCAGCTTGAAACTTATATTTTCCTGAAAACATAAATACTTTGACATTTTTTCTTGTGGCCCAGAGAATAATTCATCAAATTTGATAAAGAAATCCGTCATATTTAGGGGACTGATATATATGAATGTGAGTAAATCGATTGAAATCCAGAGAACTGTCCAGTCTTGGTGGAGATACTGAATTTTCTTCTTGTCTCGTCCTTGTTGGTTATTTCTCTGTTTTTGGAAATTCTCCATCCTGTTTATTTTCATCTTACAACAGCTTCTAGCTCCAGAGAGTCTTGGTGCTTGGGTTATTTTGTATTTCCTGTTTCCTCCTGACACAAGCTGTTTGTGTGTGTGTGTGTGTTTGTGTGTTTGTGTGTTTGTGCTGAAGACAGAGGAAAGACGAGCTGGAGCAGAGGATGTCGTCTCTACAAGAGAGCAGGAGGGAGCTGATGGTGCAGCTGGAGGGGCTGATGAAGCTGCTCAAGGTGACTCACACACACACACACACACACAGACACACACAGACACACACTGACTATCGCCTTCAGCCCGGTGTCCTGCCTCTCACTAGAGGGCCTCGTCTCTTTCTCTGTCTCTGCAGTAACAAGCTTCACTTCCTCTCTTCCACTTCCTCCTTGTTTCATTTTACTCTTGTTTCTTCCTCTGCCTGTGTCTGACCTCCTCTTCTCCTTCCGTTTCCTCCCTGTTTGTTTACAACTGCCCGTGTTGTGGCCCCTGTAGGATGAGGAGCAGCGACAGGCAGTAAGTTCCTCCCTGTTATGTTGAGCTTTCAACCTTGGTATGTTGGATTGTTAACGGCCTCTTATTGAAGTCAGACAAATCTTTTCCTGGAGTTGTCAGTTGTGAGAACAGACAAGTATCACAGACGCCTCCAGGTCCTAACAAGCCTCTTGAACCCGTCTCTCAGGCGCAGGCCGCTGGCTCTTCTCACGCTTCTCCCTCCCGGCCGAGTCCTTCAGCCGTTCGCTCTGTAGGTGCTGCGTCGCCGCAGGCTCACATGTACCCCCCCCAGGACTCCCTGGCCGGGGTGGGGGGGGACGTACAGGAGGCCTTCGCTCAAGGTGAGAGAAAGCTTCTATAAGTGAGTGTGGACATTCCTGCTGTGACAAGTTTTACCGGCTGAAAAAACTGCGTTTGCAGTCGTGTGTTTGTGCTTCATTGTCAAACTGGGAGGTGTGGTTTCCATTTGAAGTCGTCTCTGGGCTGTGGTTGGTTATGATTCATTTTCTGGGGTTTAACAGTAAGAGATGTTCTGGTACCGCTAAAAACTTTGAGTAGCACATCGACAAGTACTTGAATCTGTCACCAGGTCTCTGAAGTAGATTGGTTTCACCAGTAAGTTGCATTACTCTGCCACTGGCAAGTTAACAAGCGTGACCTCCAGGGTTAGACACACACAGCTGTTAAAATACATTCATTAAAACACTACATAAGGAGAGTTGTTGTTTATTCCTGTGTGTTTCTACTTCAGGATCAAGAAGGAACCTGAGAAACGACCTCCTGGTGGCAGCTGACTCCATCACCAACACTGTGTCCTCCCTGGTCAAAGAGCTGCACTCGGGTACAAACAACACAAACAACACAAACAACACAAACACACACTCCCTCGCTGTCCTGCAGATGTTCTTCACTGATTTCTGTAGCTTCTGAATGACTGTAATTTGTATTAGTGATGAGAATTCTCTTCAGTTTTTGGATGGATATAATGGAAAAGTTTCTAAATCCATTTTGTTTCGACGCACGTTCACATGTTGACTTTTTGCTCCGACCAGATGATGGTCGGGAGGAAGAGGAGCGGCTGCTGAACGGGAAGGACAGAGGTACATCTGTCTCTCCGAGGAGCGGCTCATGACCTTTACTCAGTAAAGTCACATCTTGTCTGAAGTGCCAGTTACATTTTCTCCATTTTCAAATTGCTGAATTAACAATAACAACCGAGCCAGATGCTATTAATCAGTGTCTTTATATTTTAACATCAATAATGCAAAACAAACAATGGAAAAACGAATTGAATACATGATAATTACAAGTAAAACAAATATAAACTGAACAGAAAAGTCCTCATGAACTCAGTGCTTCCTTCTGAGAGGATTTCTCTGCAAGTTTTTCACTTAAAATCTGTGAAGAATTGGGGAGTTTTTAAATTCAGTTTTTCACGGACATGACTCCGGTTCTTGACTGTCATGGGATCTCATGAGAGTGAAGAGTTTGGTTCAGTTAATAAGTCTGTCCACACATCTGAGGCCGGATCTCTAACTGCCCCAACCAGGCAGCCGCCCGGGGGCCTGGGGGGCCCGGGGCCCCACACGTACTGCACAACACTGGAGTCTGGATAATGGGATTAAATTCAGATTTCGTTTGAAACTTTTGCCACGGACGTAAAATAATCACCTCTGCCCTCATCCTAAAGTGGAGTCAAAATCCAATTTCACAATTCTGATTGAACCGTGATTATCTGATGTTTTGTTAAGTTATTAACCCACAGAAAAACTCATTATTTCCCTTTACCAATACATCTGATAAATACGTTCTTTAATATTTAATCAATTGAAATATCTTTGTTCTCCGGGGCCCAAGTTACACGATCAAAAATCTCTTTTTCTCAAGGAAACCTAAAATAACACAATGTTGAGTTTAGCATCACAGAGTAAGTTTCCCCCCCGAGGGCTCAGAGATCAGCTGAGTTGATGTTTCCTCTCGGCTCTCGAGGGCACGCTTGAACTTTTCTCTCTCTGCGGTTCTTTCTTGATCACATGGCCAGCAGTGAGAACGAATGGGGTTAAACTGTAAAAAGTATTCAGATCCTTTACTTGAGTAAAAGTAGTAAACTCACAAAGTAACTTGAGAGAAAGCATAGGGATATCCTCAAATCTCCTTGAGGTGTCCAAAGTTGTTATCATCTTGGGGACGTGAACTCTGGAAACCAGTGAGTCTGGAGGTTTTCCAGAGTTTCCCTTTCACACATAAAGAACCAGCAGGGCTCCCCCGGACTTTCTCCTGAGTGGTGCTGTCTGGAGAAACTCAGAGTGAGTCTCACTAACAGCAACTGACTCTGACTCTCACACACAGACCCTCTGGATCATTTCAGGCGAACGTCCCAAGTTCTGCTTTTTAACGCTCATTTGTCTGTGTCCGTGCACGCCCCCACGTGCACGCCGTCCACTCGTTCTCCAGGTGCTCTGGTCGCTTCCGCTGCGAGCTTCATTAACAGGCCGTCTCGTTACCTGCTGCTTTATGGAGACCCTCCTCTTTACGAGAGGACCGCCTGCAGAGACAAGGTGTTCAAACTACTTCCTGGTCTTCATGGCCCAGACTAACAACTCATTAGAATACTACTACCCCCCCCCCCCCCCCCCCCCCCTCAGACAGACAGACAGGAGGCCAGAGTCCAGCCTGCAGATAGTTAGTACAGATTCATTTTAAGTTTCTGTGTAAGAACGGGTCTGAATCTTATTTTTAGTTTCTGTCAGAATCCTGAAGAACTTGTTTTCTAACACAACTTTCTTTCTCCAGCAGGTTAAAATCATTGGAGGAGCAACTGGAGCAGTAAGTCATTTTATTTTTAAGTCCGTTTCACTGTTTATACTCAGTTGTTTGTTCCAGCTTCGTGTTTTCAAACACAGACTTAATAATCTCATCTAAGTCTTGACGAGAAAGTTAACGAGCATATTCCAAAAAGGTTAAACTGTTAAATTCCATGTGACAGAATAATTAGATCCTCTGATGTGTCGCTCTCTCCTCAGGTGTGAGGTTTCATCTTGGCCGAACGAGACCCTGCAGGGCTTCAAGCGGATCTTCTTCGAACCCTCGTTAGCCAATGGGGATGAGCGCTCCACTGCCGATCAACCAATCACGATGCTGGACACCAAATGACCCCCACAGCAGGGGGGGGGGGTCCCTACTGATGTATAGCTGTGATTCTGTGTGTGTGTGTGTGTGTGTCTGGTCACTGTGGTTTTACGTTAGTTTTTTGATTTGGTCGTGCGTAGCTAAACGAGCAGACGGATGCCTGCTGATTTGTACTGTAGCATGTGTGTGTGTGTTTGTGTGTGTGTGTGTGTGTGCGTTGTTTTCGAGTTGCGAGATGGTCGAGCAAGTGAGAGAGAGAGAGACACCATGAAGAGACAGATGAGCTGCGTTCAGGACATTTGTGAAGGATTACTTTTTTAAAAGGAGGAAAGTTTCTGGACCCGAAAGGAGGAAGTGCACGTAACCACGTGAGAGGAGGAACATAGGGAAGTCAAAAAGAGAGAGACAGGAAGTGAGATGTAAGGTTTCAAGTTTCAGCACTGTGTGCTTAGTATTTATTGCTTTGATTTGATGTTTTGACATTTATTCATTCGGTTGAGTGCCTCTGTGTTCACCAGTGTGGTCGGGCCCTGCTGTAAGCTTTAATGTCCCCCCCTCCCCCCTCCCCTAGTCTGGTCCAAGAGATGCAGAGTTGAAGTGTCGGTCCAGATCTGAAACCTGGACCAGATTAGTGCCGTGGTGCTGGAAGCAGGTCGTCCACTCCTCTCTGTGGATCCACTGCTGCAGCGGGACCACGGTTAAAGAGGTCATATCTGATTACTGTGTGTGTGTGTGTGAGAGCAAGTGTGTGTGTGTGTGTGTTCAACAGGGGAGTGGGCAAATCGTTAATGCACATTTTAAAAGTTTTTTTTTTAAAGGATCAGTTCAAGAAGAGAAATTAAAAAGAATCCGTGGTTTTTAATTTTTAAATATTGGATAACCAGCCAACAACAGTCTGACACTTGATTGTTTTGGTTTTATAGAATTAATATATACAAGAAAGAAGCAAGTTGCCTGATCATCTGAATCATGATTTGTCTTAATATATAAGGAATTTGAAAAATAATTCCTGGTTCCACCTTTAATCCACATCTGCAGCAACATGTAAGATGCCCCCCCCCCCCCCAGACCTCGTCCCTCCGAGTTTAAAAGTAGTTTCCTGTTTTAATCCTGCAAACAAATAAAAAAACAATAAGCACATTCTTGAGCTAATCATTTCAAAATGTGCAATATTTGATTAAATCTGATCTTTACTCATTATTTATTATATTTTATTTGTTAATAGAGTAAGAAATCAGTTTATTAATTTCTTGCAACAACAGAATAAGAAAATAATCAGAAATAAGTTTTGAAATTACAGAATTTTGTCCAATCAAGTCCTTAAAACCGCTAAATAAAACTCAAACGTGACTTATTCCATCCAAACATTCTCAAAATTAACTCCTCACACTTTGCTCATCTTGAAACTCCCTGTTAAATGCCTCTGATTGTGGAAGTTGAACTTTACTCTGCCCCCCCCCCCCCCCAAAAAAAACTCTTCAGCCCAACGTTTTATGCAAATCCACGATCCAAAGCGACTCACTGAGCTCGAGTCACGTCAGGTTGATCTGATTTTCATGTTCCAGCCGTGAGATGTTATTTTTAATCAACAGGTTTGGATTGATGTTCACAATAAGCTGTACATTTCCCCCCCCGGCCTCCACTTTGTTCACCTGACTACTTGCGGCTGGGATTATCACGTTTCTGAGTCCGCAGCAATGATTGACTGACAGTGCCAGTGATTTAATAAACAAATGAAATCGTGTTTCAACGTGTGTGTGTGTGTGTGTGTGTGAGAAAAGGGAGAGCGAGAGAAATCAGGACTGACAGGACCGACTCGTCCAGACATGAAACTCGTTCAGCTCTGAACCTGCCGGAGCTGAGACGCTGTGTGAGTGAAACGTGTGGATCATCTGCAATAAATGATATTTAACGTCAAACCTCTGAGCGTCTGCTTGTTTCCTTTGTTCACTTCTTTCTCGACACCAGACTTTTTTCCTGAGGCTCAACACAATTACACCAACACATCCAAATGTATTAATAGAATTCAGTAGCTCAGATTTTTCCATTTTCCCTTCCTTCCTCGTGTGTCCATGTTCTCCTCGTGCTGCAGTTTGGCAGAAACATTTGAAACATCTAATAAGTTGGAAACCACACTCTGCACACTGTTCCTGGAAAGTGACCCAGTTGTGAAATTCCTCGACTTCCCTCCGCTGAAGTATTGCACTTTTTTCTAAAACCCAGGATATTACAACGACTCCAACACAACTGGAAACAAAACTGCAAAAACAAATCAGATTGGGGGGGGGGGGGGGGGGGGGGGGGGGGGAATACGAGACCGCTACTAAACCAGTGGTGAAACGAAGAAAATGTGTTTTACTTAAAAATCCTAATAATCCTCAAAGTTTCTCTGAAACCAATAAACCTTTTAAGAGTTTACTACTTCCCCATTAGCCCCATAAGGTATCTTCTGTCTGTAATGCCACTATCGTCCTGCATTCAAAATTCATATCTACACAAGTTGAATTTGTTTTCACTGTAAACAAATCAATCAGCTGCATCAGTTCTGATGAATACCTTGTTTACAACACTGTAAAATGTTGTTGTACGCAGATCCTGCTTATAGTCATTTTAAAGAGTTAAAGTAATGTGCAGTATTTGTATTAAAGATTTAATTTATTGTTTACAACTTTGATTTATGACATTCATTATGAAAAGCTTTAATTGCTTTTAATTTTACTTTAGGAGCTTTATTAAACATCTATATACTGCCTAGAAAATCTACTTACACTATTACTTTCATTCAAGTACAAGAATTCAGGACTTTTCTTGAGTAGTTTTTACACACTGGTTTTTCTACTTTCCAGTAAAGCATCTGAATCTTTCTCCCACCTCTGACAGAGATTCCAGGATCATGGTGAAGAAGAATCTCACGTTAAGAATACCCTACCTATTTTAGGCCTCTAACCCACTACTTTAAAAACATCCAACCATTCTAGGAATGTAATTAATCTGAGGGTAGAACAATAACAGGCAGCAGTCTGAAAAAATAAATCCCACACATATTTCCATCCAAACGTGATCTCAGTAATCCGGTGGAAGCTTTTTTTTTCATTTTCCTGTGAGCCAGTGTTTTTCAGTCCTAACCCAGTTTCTATAAATAAATACCCCCCCCCCAGCCTGGTCATACACTAAAAACACCAGTTTTTCCTCCTCAATGTTAAGTCTTTAAAAAACGTCCCCCCTGATTTAGTGTCCTTGTTAGTGTGGATGAGCAGTTCTCACTTTTCCATGAGCTCCCCGCAGAGGTCGTGACTCAGTGGATGTGCGTTTGTGTGAGGGTGTGTGTGTGTGTGTGTGTGTGTGTATATACAAGGGGGGGGGGGGTAAACTATAGACTGAATAAAGCACACTGAGGTTTTCTGTGTGTCTGTGACCTCACTGACTGCTATAAATAACCCCCACCTCTTATGTGCCCTCTCTCTCACACACACACACACACACACACACACACACACACACACACACACACACAGTTATGACCCTGTGTGGTGGAGATCTTTTTCTTCTCAGAGGTCAAACTGAGTTTAACCTTCTCTACTAGAAACTAACTGCAGGAATCAAGCAGAGGTCTGTTTGATCTGACAATTGAAATAAGCAATTAACTCTGAATCAATATAGCGTCCACAACTTGGATTTGCTCATATATATATATATAACTTATTATGATATAGAAGAATGATTTTCACATTTCAGAACCTGTAATGAGAAGTTTTTTTGCCCTTTTTGCTCGTTAAAGGAAATTATCACAAACATTTTCTCTCGATGGACTAATTGATTGATTGATAGGTGATCGACATCTCTTTAGGGGAATTATCTATAAATAAAAATAGTTATTCAGATCTGAGGGGAGCAAATTCAACTAAAATCATCACCAATATTATACAACACAAATTAAATACATGTTTCTATCAAAGTAAGCTCCACAGAGACTTTTCTTTTACACTGATTCCACACTTCATACCGAGATGTATCCTCTTGTTCATCAGCAGCTGCTTCAAAGTTTTCTGTGTCGATTATATTTGCTTCTTTTCTTTTCTGTATATGTTTGACAGAAGACCTGGTCCACAGCAGCTGGAGCGCACGTCTCAACTTGTTCCCACAGACCTCGGCTTCACCTGTCGGGAAAACCTGAGCAGGAAGATCAAAGGAAAACGAACCAGCAGAGCAAGAAAGTCGGTGAAAGTGTCTGTGGAGTCACGTGACTCAGGTAGAACATGACAAGGAGACAACTGAGGCTTGTTTCAGTCCAGAATCCCAGAACTTTTTGTACTTTTCTCAGATCTTACATTCTTAACTCTGGAAACTGTAGCGTCAGAGTTTTTTAAAAGTGCCTTGAACCCTGAGATGAGACAGATGTGACAGAAAGTTTCCTCCAGGCTGAAAACTGCTGACATCAAACACACGGAAACAGGAAGGTTATCTAAACATCAGTTATTACTCATTGGGTTAGACACATTCCGTATATATTTGTAGTCTTTGCATTTGTAGCCGGTTTGTATCGTTAAACTTGAACGTAGCGCTAGTTATCGTTTTGTGTCTCTTCAGTCATGTGTCTATTTGTTTTCTTTCTTTGTAGCCATTTTGTGTCTTTTTTCCATTTTCCACTTCCTCTTTCGGGTTATTGGCCCAGCCCGGTGGCACTAGCCATCTACGGTGCACTAGCGCCTTATTACCCCGTGTGCTAACTACGAAAACAAATCGTACACAGCCTCTTGTAAACCGCATCAGCCGAATACGGAATGAGACGGTCTGTACTTCCTGTTGCGTCACCAGCTTGTCCCGCCGTTACTGCCAATGTCTAGCGACCAAGCTAGGGACGAAAACGTAGTAAAGCGTTTTTTTTTGTGCACCACTATTTTGTCACGCATGTGCAATGAATCATGGATACGTTGGGCCGAGAACTGGAAGGACACATTTGAAGGAGCCTTCTCTTTGTGACGAAGGATGCATCCTCTTGAATTAGGACGCAGCTCGTGTCTCCTACCTGACTCCAACCTCTACACCTGTTTGTGTGCGTGTGTGTGCGCGCGTGAGTGACATTTTTAGAATGTAGACACTAGGACCCGGCGGAAACTTTTCGGTGTGGTGCGGCAGAGCCTCTGCGGTTAGAGAGAGAGAGAGAGAGAGAGAGTGTGAGATAGTTAGATAGAGAGAGAGAGAGAGTGTGTGTGTGTGAGATAGTTAGAGAGATAGAGAGAGAGAGAGAGTGAGAGAGAGAGAGAGAGAGAGAGCGAGAGACAGAGAGAGAGAGAGCGAGAGACAGAGAGAGAGAGAGAGAGAAAAAGCGAGAGAGAGTTAGACACTGAACGGGAGGAGAGCGAGAGAGAGTGAGTGTGAGAGAGAGAGATAGAGATAGAGAGAGAGAGGTCGAGACTGAACGGGAGGAGCGAGAGAGAGAGAGGCGGGGGAGCGCGAGCCAGCAGCGGAGAGAGAGAGAGAGAGAGAGAGAGAGTGTGTGCGAAAGAGAGAGAGAGGTCGAGACTGAACGGGAGGAAAGAGAGAGAGAGAGAGAGAGAGAACCACCGTCAGGCTCCGGGAGGCAGAGCGACGGAAGACACGGTAAATATAAACATCACATTCAGGCTCGTGCACGCTCCCGTTACCGCCGTTAAGTTCACTCCTGGAGTCATCGCTCGCGCGCTCCGCGGGCTCCGTGTCGGCGGATGATGTGCGCGTGAGGACGGAGCGGTGAACTTGGGGACCTGGGTTTTTTACCGGAGGCGGAGGAAAGAAAACGAACCACCGGGCCGCACGCACGGTGTGTAGCGGGATTGTGTTGCACGTTATCCGGTGGACAGGAGACGGTTCTCCCCCCCACACCCCCCCCACCCCTCTGCACCGGCAGGTAACGTTAAACCGGAGCGCGCGCAGTCACCTCCGACCACCAGATGCAGACACATCAGCGCGCGGAGCCGAGCTGGCGGGAGCGCGCCTGCCCGGGGTTAACGGGTGCGTTCGGTCTGAAACGCGCCCCCGTGTGTGTGTGTGTGTGTGTGTTTATTACCGGACACACTGCAGCTTATCGTCGGTACACACACCGACACGTGTCTCGCACCGGCGGCCCGCCCCGCACACACACACCGGGATTACTGTCCGGTCGCCCGGAGGCCGTCCGGTAAAGGCCGCGTGAGGTCGCTCCCTGTATTATCGTTATGCTGCGCTCCGTTAAGGCAGCACGAGGGGGACGCTACTTCCGGTTTGCTATTTGAAAAATAAAAGCCTCACCCACCGACGCTAGGCCGAGCAGATTGTTATTGTTGAATAGATCAGCAGGTATAGTCACCTGTCAATCAATCAGACGCATTTGATCTTTAAAGCCCACATGCACATATCACACTTTGTGTTATAGATCTTAACAAGGTGGAACACCCTCTGTTCTAAACCCTGAAAAAGAGTAAAACTACCATAAAAAAACATATAAACATGTGCTCAGCAGATTCTACAGATCCTCATCACAAGCTGCACGACTGTTCCCACACTGGAAGTAACTCCCTCTAACGAGTGGGGGGGGAGAAATGATCGAAACAGACAATTAAGAACGATGCAATTTGAACTAGAACAATGGACGGGAGGTATAAGTATGTGAACATCATTCTGAAACTGCAGATGTTGATGACCTGTGTTGGCTGACGTGCAGGTTTCTGCAGGATGAGATGTCAGTTGTGTATCCAACGTGTTGTTTGCTTTATATTAACATGAGTCACTGATTCAGCTCAGGTTGATTTGAGCGTCGTGCTCTTCTGTGTTGATTGACAGCTTCTAACCCTGTTTTTAATTGGTCTTCTGTTTACGTGTTGCTTTCGTGTAAATTGGTTGTTTGTTAAAACGTTAATATATATATATTTAAAGCCTGTACCTGTGTTATATATATATATATATATATATATATATACATGTTGTCTTGCTCCATCTCTTACTTGGAATCAATGTGTTGACAATGAAACATTTAACTGCAATGAACGTGTTTTTGAAAAATAGGCCTCGCAGTACCCTGAGCAAGGCTGAATCTTTGGATTACTCTTTGTTGTACTAGTTGATATACTCGTTATTATAGTTATTGTTATACTAGTTGTTGTACTCGTTGTTATGCTCATTGTTATACTAGTTGCTGTTATACTAGTTGTTTACTAGTTACTGTTATACTTGTTGCTGTTATGCTAGTTGTTATACCAGTTGTTATACTAGTTGTCATACAAGTTGCAGGTATACTAGTTGCTGTTACACTAGTTTTTGTACTAGTTGTTATATCAGTTGCAGTTATACTAGTTTTTATACTAGCTGCTGTTATACTTGTTGTTATACTAGTTGTTGTTATACTAGTTGCTGTTATTCTAGTTGCTATACTAGTTGTTATACTAGTTGTTATAATAGTTGTTATAATAGTTGTTATACTAGTTGCTGATACACTTTTTGTTATACTAGTTGTTGTTATACTAGTTGCTGTTATACATGTTGTTATACTAGTTGCTATACTAGTTGCTGTTATACTAGTTGTTATACTAGTTGCTGTTATACTAGTTGTAATACTAGTTGCTCTTATACTAGTGGTTACACTAGTTGCCGTTATACTAGTTGCTGTTATACTAGTTGCTGTTATACTTGTTGCTATACTAGTTGCTGTTATACTAGTTGTTATACTAGTTGCTGTTATACTAGTTGTTATACTAGTTGCTCTTATACTAGTGGTTACACTAGTTGCCGTTATACTAGTTGCTGTTATACTTGTTGTTATACTAGTTGTTATACTAGTTGCTCTTATACTAGTATTTCACTAGTTGCTGTTATAGTTGCTGTTATAAGAGTTGCTATACTAGTTGTTATACTAGTTGTTATACTAGTTGCTGATACACTTTTTGTTATACTAGTTGTTGTTATACTAATTGCTGTTATACTTGTTGTTATACTAGTTGTTATACTAATTGCTCTTATACTAGTGGTTACACTAGTTGCTGTTATACTAGTTGCTGTTATACTAGTTGTTATACTAGTTGCTGATACACCTTTTGTTATACTAGTTGTTGTTATACTAGTTGCTGTTATACTAGTTGTTATACTAGTTGTTATACTAGTTGCTGTTATACTAGTTGTTATACTAGTAGCTGTTAAACTTCACCTATTCCCAAACCTTAATGTGTTTGATTTGTGGTCACAAAAGATACAATCATGGTATTTTTGGTAAAATATGATTCCGACAATGAATTGATTATTAAATAGTTGTATGTTAATGTCAATCAACTAATTAACTAATTAATTAACTCGTTTTTGAGTTCCATTAAATATGGATTTAGTTAGTCAGGCTTAGTTAGGTTAGCAACATAAAGATTTCAGAAAAATGTGTTGAGGGTTGTTGGACTCATGACCTCATATGACCTTAGGATTTCTAAAATCCTGTAATGACCTATATCATATTTTTATGAATGATCATTTAAAATAAAGTTAAAAAGTCGATAAAACAGTTAAATATATGCTTTAAATGCCTTTAACATGATTTTCTTTATGCTCAAGTACAAAAGACACGTTGATCTGCCATGGCTACTTTTTTTTAGAGCTACTCGAGTTTAACAAATAAAACAGCAAAGGAAGTGATTCAGTGTGTGCTTTTATTGTGAAGACTAATGGCCTCCTT
Organism: Platichthys flesus; assembly: GCF_949316205.1. Lineage (NCBI taxonomy): Eukaryota > Metazoa > Chordata > Actinopteri > Pleuronectiformes > Pleuronectidae > Platichthys > Platichthys flesus. The sequence goes on from NC_084962.1 coordinate 18,523,424, forward strand.
CCATTTGTTGTCTACGTGTGACTCTCTCCACCTTCACACACCTTTCAAGCTTTTCCAATGCGCAACCATTTCCCCTCCCACCAGTTCAGGCTTCTGGGCCTTTAACTGTGTTCTAATTTAAACCACTGCTGGCATGACGACTGGAACAATTTAAATGTCTGTATGTAGACCTGCTATAGGTGTGTGTGTCTGTGTCTTTGTGTGTGTGTGCATGTGTGTGTGTGTGACCTACATATGCAGAACTTGGAGGAGTTGCTTGGCCTGGTGCCTGCAGCTCGTGCAAGGAGCCCTCAGGGGTGGAGGGCTGGATACTGTACACCCATTTCTGCAAAGTTTCCACCCCGGCCTTTCCGCTGGTAACACTGGCCCCGGCCGCCTGTTTGTCTTTTACAGTAGGTGATGTAAGGCCACAGCGTGAGGAGTGACATACTGTACAATGGCTCCCGAGCAAAGAGCCAGACACTGTGGCTGCAGTGGTAATGTGCTTTAAAACCCCAAATCCAGTTTACAAACACGTTTAACCCTCCTTTGTCCTCAGCTTGTGACCAGTAACTGAAACCAGTAGACAAAGAGGAGGATGCTCACGAAGACGGAAATAAGTGAAGCCAGTTTTATTTGAATGGAGAAAAAGGAGAAGCTCTTGAAAATGGCGGGGGGGGGGGGGGGGGGGGGGGGGAGTCCATTCATCTCATGAAGGACGTCACAGATGAAGATAGATAAATAGATTTCACAGTTTAACGTGGTGGTGGATCCTGATAGTGATGGTGGTGGTGGTGGTTCCCTAGCAGATGAGGAGCCCCGAGTGAAGATCAGGGTCATAGAGGTCAACTCTAATGTGTTTCCCCCCCCCCCCCCCCCCCCCGTCAATGTCTATAAAACATAAAAGTTACACGTGTGACAGGAAACCAAAATCATATTTCAGCAATGATTTTGTACCTTCAGCGTGAACGCAGCCATTTTGTCTAATGAAATGGTTACAGACCATCAATCACTGTGGGACAGCCGTGTTGAAAGCTACCCTGATTCCAGCAGATTTCCTTTGAGGACACCTGCATGTGTGTGTGTGTGTGTGTATGTGTGTTAGTGTGTGAATGTGGACCACTTCCTGCTTTAACCGGTTACTGTTCAGCGATGAAATGTATGTGCAGCAACTATGCATCCATCATCTGTAGATCATAGACACACCTGTTTTACTCTGGGGCTTATTGTGTGCGTGTGTGTGTGTTTGTGTGTGTTTGTGTGTGTGTTAATGGGTCGATAGGAAGAAGGATATCTGAACCACACACTTAAAAATGATTTCTTGACAAGTGTCCTCCTACTGTATGTCCACTCACGTCCCGCCCTGTGTTGTGTGTTTGATCTCCAGGGAGCGAGGGGGAGGACCGAGCGACTCACGGACTGAATGAAGCTGCACCTGGTGCTTCTGAGGGCATCTCCCATGTTTTGATTCATTCCACTTATTTTTTTTTTCTTCACTTCCTGAACTCGTTTGCCATGCCGTCCAATAGTCCGGCCGCCACGGAGACGCCACAGACGCCAGCGAAGGACACCGTGGTCGATGTGGTGAGAGTGGGATCATTACTTTTATATATTATCACATGTAAATACTGTCCAATGATTTCAATCAGTTTAATGGTGGCCAGTTTTCTTTTGCATCAAATACTCACTATATCGTATCTGTAGATTTAACATTAACGTTTGTACTTAAGTCACGTAGTAGTACTTCAAAATGTCTCTGCAGCACTTTTAAACTTCCACCCTCAACTCTCTGCACCACAACTTCTACTGCACTGCCACTGTTGTAGTTATTGTTATTGTTGCTGCCTCTATAATCATACGCGGGGAGATTCTACTACTGTTATTTGTGCAGCCTCAGATATTATTACAGCTTTCATCACCACCACCATCACTACTTTGGCTTCTGAGCACGAAGTGCATGAGCTGTTTTTAGCCAATGCTCACAGAAAATCTGGCAAGTCAGAGCGTGCGTGTCTGTGTGTGTGTGTGTGTGTGTGTGTGTGTGTGTGTATGTGTGTGTAATAATTAAACCTACAGTTATTTATTTACATTACCTACAGGCCTCTCTGCATTCCACACTCCACACCGCCACATACAGTCGAGTGCAGGAGTCTGGAGTCTCAAACTGTTTTCGGGGGCTGTTGTTTTTTGAAATACCCATGTACACACACACACACACACACACACATGCTACCACACAGTCAGACACACACGCGGGTGAAAAATGGCCCTTTTCATATGCCCCCCCCCCCCCAGAGCCCAGGGCAGCAGCAGCCGTTGTTAATCTGCGAGAGGTTTGAAGTTCATTCTATAGTGCAGCTATATAAAGACCCGTCTTACTCACTTACTTCCACATTCACAGAGTGGCAACGAGCCAACGAGGACAAAGTTTCCCGTATAAGAGTTCGCTGGGTCTCTTTAACTCAAGAGACTTAACTCTCTCTCTCTCTCTCTCTCTCTCTCTCTCTCTCTCTCTCGCTCTCGCTCGCTGTGTGTCTCAGAGAGTCAAGTAAAAGCCCAGAGAGAGAAATCAGAGTGAGTCACTGTGTTTGGGAGGTTTTAACTGTGGGGGGGGGGGACTGAGGTGTGGGAGGTTTGATTTATTCCAGTTATAAATGATTGCACCTGACAGAAGCTACTGGTTAAAGTGATGAAGATAAACAAACATCTCTGCCTCTGTCTCTGGAGAAGCTGTTTAGTCTCATTCAATCAACTCAATCAAAGCAATATCTGATTCTCTGTGTCTTTAGCTAAAGAGGGTTTTGACTGTTGATGCAGAAATATATATCAACGAGTCTCTGAGACATATAAAGGAATTCAATTACTTTCTATGACTTTCTATTTGTTCTTAGGACGTTAAAGGATCAGAGTCGTTAACAGCTCATCATGTGCTCTCTCTCTATTCTGATCTGTTTTGTTTCTATAAACAGATTCTACGTGTGAATGTGCAGAATCTGTTCTCGAGTAGAAAAGATGTTGGGGTTCTTCTGGGTTCCGTTTTCTAGTTTGACCAATCAGATTTGAGAAGGCCTTGTTTGCATTGATATGCAAGGAGCTGTTAATCAGCCCAAATGTTGTCAGGACCTAAAACTCCCACCACAAGTATCAGCTTTGGTGATTTGTGCAGAGAAACTTTACATTTGATTTGTCGGACTTGAACTTGGTCACTGGGAACGGAGTCTTGGCCCAGATATCCAGTATATGGATCCAATCCAGAAGCTTCAAAATACTCGCTGTTGCCCCCAGAGGGGAAATTCAGACGATAGCCAATGGGCTGTGGAGAATGTCTTCTGTTTGACCCGACCAGACATTGGATCAGGTCTGTATGTGTGTCTTCGATAAGTAGCATGCACATGTTGGGGGCTGGGCAGGTTCTCCATGTGTCCTTTTTCATAGAAATGGACATGATGTTGGATTGTGGGTTGAAGAAAGTAGGTAGAAGTCCACCCACTGTTTGAAAGAAGCTTCTAAACAACACAAAAAACCTCTATTGTCAACACCTGGGGGGGGGGGGGGGGGGGGGTTCCCTTGCTTCTATTTCCACCCACAACCACCACTTTGCAACCATTGCAAGTTGATTGAGTCTTTCAGATAGTGTGGGACCATGTAAATAACCAGGATGCTAAGTTGGGGTCTAAACTTCAGTCTGTTGGTGGTTTTCTGTGTGTAAATATAAAAATTGTGTAACACAGTATTGACATCCTCTGAATTACAGATGTTTTTAAAGTCAGTGTTGAAGGAGGAATCTCCGTTAACGAGTCTTGTCCTTTTTTATATTGACATATTAATCAACCAATCATCAGGCGAGGGAAATGAATCAGAGTGAAATTGAGAAAGAAAAGCAGCAGAGGAGAGGAAACGTGAAAAGGGGGAAAGAGAGAGAGGTAGAAAGAGAGGGAGGACGAGGGGGAGACAGAAAGAGGACGAGCTGTCTCTCCACTGTCCGTCCGCCTGGTTTCAGTCTGGTAACTTAGCAACTGGAGCAGCCCAAAATAACCTGCCGGGAGACGGAAATAGACCAAAGACACTCGGACAGATTGACTAGTGTGTGTGTCTGTGTGTGTGTGTGTGTGTGTGTGTTTGTGCAAGAGACGTATTCCTGAAAGGATTTGGTTGTGTGTTTTTTTTTTCCGCCGTGCTGCTTTATGTTCTTGTTTCATACTCTCGGCTCATGTTGTGTTGTGTATAAAACGTGTGCGGGTCTGTGAGTGAGTGTGTGTCGTGACACCGGCATATGGCCATTACCCCCCCCCCCCCCCCTCGTTCTAGCTTGTTGCTAGGCTGATCGTCAGGGAAGTGACATCAGGAGCTGTACTCGGCACACCGGCCCCGTCGGAGACAGTTGCTGAGCAGTTTCTGCTCCTCAGCGACCGCTCGGCAACATTAGAGGAGACACTCGGAATCAAACCGCCGGGATTACACTACAGCTGGAGACAGTCTATGAGAGAGGGAGAGGATTCATTATTAGTATCAGTAGTAAATCCAGAACCCAGCACCAGTGACATGAGGAGTTTGATCTCTCTGATGCTTCTCACTGGTTTTGATTGTGTACATCACTTACCACTGGTCACACTTTGAATCCCAGTTTCACAAACCTCTGATTAAAACCAATATTTACTGGGACTGGTGAGTTTACATCTGTTTGCTTCACTTCAGCGTAACAAGAGTTTAAAGGTTCGGTCCTTGTTCCAGTGATTTTCATTTCTGCCCCGAGGCCGGGACGCATATTTAAACACTCAAACATGAAAGATATGAAAATCACTGCGGACGGCAAATTCCTGCCTCCGGGGCTAAAACACGACACTGCTCTCAAAGCACCGGGCGGCGATATGGTTCATGGGGAAGCCACATGAAGGTTTGCATTGTTAAAGAAAAGACACAACAGGTGTTCCTCTCGAGTCCAATAAAAGTTCTGCACAGACCCGAGACTCAGAAAGTAAAAAGTTTGCCCGGAGCAGATGTAGAAATGTAAAGTGTGAATGGACACGAGTGAGAGTCGGGAGGTTTACAGCTCTGTTTAAAAAGAGATAGTCACACCTGATCCACTCGGGCTTCTCCTCCCTTCAAGCCACTGTCCCTGCAACATAGTCCCTCTCTTCACCCCCATTCATTATTTATGATGTTATTAAAATCAAGGAAACAGCTTCTAGCATCAGGCAAAGAGGCAAAGAGGCAAAGCGGCAAATTCAAGTCCAAGTCCTACAGGTTGTGTTTGAGTCCTACAAAAGAAAATGTGTTAATTAGAAACACAGACCCTTCGATCAATCATAATATATTAAAGGTTTTGGGCCTGGGAAAGAGATGAGATCCTCCCACTTCATTAAACTAAAGTTCAAGTGAAGTCACAACAAGTCAAATTAAATCAAATTGAAACACACAGGAAGAAATGTCAGCACATTTTTGTTTGAGCTGAATTAATCGGTTAATTCCTGTGGTTAGAAGGATCTCAATTGTGTTTCTCATTGATTTTTAACTTACGAACGCACACAAAGACACACACACACACTATGCAGTTAAAACACAGGTGCTGAGCTCTACTGTACCGCTCTGTCTCTGCCGTGAGCCGAGCTGAGGAAGCTGTTTCAAAAGGCCGAGGTGAATTAGTTCAGATCCAGAGCTGCAGAGAAGCATTATGTTCTCAAAGCTTCTGACAAGTTTCTCAAACACTTCAGATGAATTGTTCAAGTTTCGCACAGAGACGTGTTGTGTGTCCGTGTGCTCACATGAATCCAGTGCCGCTCTGGTCCAACCAGTGCGTGTTGTCTAAACACAGATGGATTACACGTCTGTAAACAGGTCATTTACTGGTTACCCCCCCACCAGGGAGGGTATCAGCAGGGAAACTCCTGGAGGGATTTACCACAGAACGTGGTGGAAGGTCGGGTCCGGCTCCGGGAATGAGCCCTTACAGTTCTGCTATGGATCCAGATCAAGGGACAGATCCACGATTTGTTTTTCTTATCGTGAGATTTGGGTTGTTTTTCAACATGTTCGTTGAATGCTCCGGGAATAATTCATGAATCTTAATGAAAACAATCAGGGATGTTAAGAGGACTGATATTTATGAGTGTGCACGATTTTGTGCACACTCATGAACATCCGAAATCTGGATCTAGTGAGTTTAAACGTGGCTGTTTGGGCTTGTCAGACTCGGAGTATGTTGAGTGCCATCGTAGGTTTTCTTTATTTACCCATGTACTTTTAATAAATTCACTTTTAAAATTGTATTTTTTGAATTTATCTTCAGTTTCAGCTTCTTCTCCTTTCACAAAAAAGCCTTGAAACCCTGTTCATGGGGTTTTTCCTCAATGAGCTGCCACCCTCTATTCAGTTGATGCTGTTTCTTCACCACACTGCCTGTGATCACAGCCGCCAGCTGACATCCATCATTACTTCATACAGTCGTTTCGAATGCCTCAGTGTTTGATGTGGCCTCTCTGTACTTTGCTCCAGTGTGAAGATGGAGCGGACCAGGACAGTCCGGAGGAGGGGACGCCGGCGAGCCCCCGCACCAAGCGCAGAGTGGGCCGCCCTGGAAGGAAACGCAAGCAGCTGCTTCCTGTGAGTGCTGTAATTACACCCTGTGATTTCAATGCTTCAAAACCACCTCAGACGTTTTCATCGATCTGTTCATCCTCCTGCTTCCACCCTCTAACCTGGAGAGACCTGTTGAACATGCACGTACTCACTCCACGTTAACTCACAGCTATGCAGCGTGTCACAGAGGACTCAGGTCACTCTCTCTACATTAACTAATCATCACTGTCGAGTGCGTTTGACAGAAGACGAGATGGAACACGTTCCTCCTCGCAGCAGCTCCGTTTGCTTTCTGTTCTTCTGCTGAGTGACATGGAGACTTTGTTTGAAACCAGCTCTTGTGCGTTCGCTCCCCTCAGACATGTAGCGTTGGTTTCACTTCCTCATGGTTTCCAGCCTCATCATCATTTTCACTGCTCAGCCCCCACATGTTCAGACGCGAGCTGTAATCACGGACGTGAGGTCATCTTTAGCACTTAATCAGAATACGTGTTCTGGGTTAATAACAAGAGGAGTATTAATCAAATCCTTCAGGTTGGACTGGATTTCTCTTCTGGAGATAACTGTGGGCCTCAACCTCACACCTCACTCACTTAGTCAGCTCAAGAGGAAGAGGGGGGAGAAATGATGACATTAGAGCACAGACACACTCTTTAGAGATGTACACACGTTGTTTTACTATCCAAACACACACCTCTACGCAATCTCAGAGCTGTCATACAGCGATACTGTCAACACGGAACTCTGGTTATAGCAACATTTGATCACAGGATAGATTAAATAAACTCTGTGGTAATTCAAATCCACACATCTGCTCATACTGGATATCTATACTGCATATTTGCATGTGTTTGTGCAAACATAAAACGTGTACATTACTCCAGTTAAGCTGTAGTTTTTTAACTTGGGTACTTGTACGTACACAAAGAGGCAATGTCACTGTACTACCCTAATGTAGGTTTGACCGGGGGATTCGAACTGGCAACCTTCCAATCACCTTGAGGCTGGCAGAAATAATCTGTGCTGCATTATTGCTGTAATGACTTTGTGCTGTGCAGTTCTCCACTCTGACACACTTCAGGTCTTTGGCATCTTTAGTTCCCTCTTCATTCATCCTCTTAGTGCTCACAGTGTGTGTGTGTGTGTGTGTGTGTGTGCTTGTGTGTCTCAGTGTGTGCGTGTGTGTTTGTGTGTGTGTGTCCTTTTGTACTGAATGAACTCTGCGGCAGAATCAGCAAGTCAATATAGCTGATCAAACAAGACCTGTGTTTATGTGTCTGTGTGTGTTTGTGTGTGTGTGTGTGTGTGTGTGTGTGTGTGTGTGTGTGTGTGTGTGTGTGTGTGTCTATTTGTGTGTGTGTGTGTGTACACTAAAGAGCAGGGCTGGTCTTGCTTTTATGTCTTGACATTAGTAGGACTAGTAGTATAACAATAATTGTTTTATCAGTGTTAGTAGTTCTTATCACAGTGTTGTATGAACACGTTTTCTATGATCGATTAATGATGGTCTTAAGCATGAAATGTACACACACACACACACACACACACACACACACACGTCGTGGAGTCTATCCAGGAATAGAGCTATTGTGTGGAGCTCAGGGTGGAGCCGTCAGTGGCACTAACCATAAAGAGCAGAGAGGGATGGAGCCTCACTCTGTCCTCCTCTGTCTCCTTCACTTGTCTCCTTCACTTGTCTCCTTCACTCACCTCTATTACAAACACACACAGTAATGAAGAATGTTTCACGGATGATTACACCAGCGACACGGTACTTAGCTGTTTTCGGAGCTGCCATTCTCTTCCTGCTCCTTTCACGCTTTAGATTTTTTGGCTGCTCCTCAGTTTTCTTTGGCGCCCGCTCACTCGGCACTCAAACTTCAGATAGGTGTCGGACTCGTCGTCTTTCCTTCCTCCTTCGTTTCTCCTTCGCTTGCTGCCACTGGCACCATGTGTGAAGGCAGCTGGGGTTTCTGCATGTGTGTGTGTGTGTGTGTGTGAGTGAGTGTGTGCGTGAGTGTGTGTGTGCTTGTGGCTTTTTAAGACTTCAGAGTAGTTTGAAGTACAGTAGGATTAAAGAGACTATAATAGTACAACATTTACACACTGTTACATCACCAGTTGTGATGATGTCTGTTATAAACAGTGAACCCATTCATGCACAAAATAAAAACTAGATTTTATCTTGACAAAGGCTCAAACTAAACAATCGAGGTCCTCACTTGTGCCCTGAAGTGTCCAGAGTTTTTTTTTTGACGCAGCTCACTCAGGTTTGTTTTGGCATTTTTTTCCATATTCGCGCCAAAACCTCAAAGGTCCCTGAGAGATTCTGGGAACATTGTGGTTGTGTTCGCAATGTTTGGCAGAAAGTTTCATGAGCTGTGAAAAAAAAAATGACTTTCTCGGGCCAAAAATAATACAACACTGCAAAAAGTAGCTGAGCTTGTGTTTACCTGCTGCTTTGGTTCATTGAAATGTTGTTTGTCACGTTTTTTTAAATTGTTGCAGTAGCTGTTGCAGTAATACTTGCAGCAGAAGAAGTAGTTCTAGTAGTAGTATTGGTATTAGAAGTAGCAAACTCAGACTACTGTCAAGACTTTTATTGAATCTCTACATTAATCTGTGTTTACATTCATCAGATTTAACTGATAATCTGTCATAAAAGTTATTATATTTTTGTTTAAAAGATGTCAAATGTTCACATGTAAATTCCTCTATACGCAGCTTATGGATCCTAATTGGACAATCCCTGTTTTAACTCACAGCAGATGTGCGACAAAGTAGAAATAGTCGTGTGTTACACTGACTGACATGTGTTTCTGTTGTATAGTCTGAAGCCAATAGCTGTGAAACAACACAAACTTGTCAGGTGTTTCCTTTGTTTTTGCTTTTGACAAACAAATCATTTGTTAGATTAGTTTTTAAAAGTTCAGTTAATCTAGCAACTAGGGATAGCTCCTCTCGCCAGTGTCTCCGCAGCAGCTATCTCTAGTGTTGGCTAGAAAAACTGAAGCGAGAAAAAGTAAAATTCATAAGAAAACAGATGAAAAGGGTTGAGCTGGAAGATGAAAGACATTTAGATAATTAACGTTGCGAGATTTATTTGATGCTAAACACAATCTGGATTGAAACTCACAGCTATTCCACGCGAAAGGTCAGAAGTATGATGATGCACATGTTTCTGCACATATGTTACTTCCATGTGTCTCACGCTGGTATTGGAAATAGCATTTTGGATAATAATTAACTAAGTTACTCAACATTCTCATCTATAAATAGACGATTATGAGTTTTTTTACTATTGTTTTATTGTTTGCTACTTCCTGTTCCCTGACCCGGCCTCCTCCTGGGTATAATCACATTTTTTCATCCCACTTATAAAATCCTAAGAAACCCGTTCAGGTCAGAGTTCAGCCGCTCAGTTGAGTCGGGTACTTTCCACGCCGCCTGTCACTCCAGGTCCAGGCTGGACGTTGAGATAAGAGGAAGTGCAGGTCAGCGAGGAGGCCACAGAGACCAACAGTGAAAATACGTAGGAGTTAGATTCTGTGTTTGAGTTAATGCTGATCTCAGGTCATCGGCGCCTAAAGGGTTGAATAGTTCCCTGTCTTAAAATCCACGCCGTTCGACATTAAAGCTGCATTAAGTCATATTTTTGTTAGTGACACTAAAACAGCCTCAAATACACACACCTGCTCTCAGAGGGGGAAGTGTTCAACTGGCTCACACAGGCTGTTTGTACACTTCCTGTCTATCGCTGAATGCCGGAGAGGCTGAAGTGGCCGAAGAGCGTCGAACATGTAGCAATCAAAAGACGTCCAGACGCACTTTCTCACGAGTCTGTGGACTGAGTTGAACTTTACATTCGACCATGTGGCCAAAAAGATGACTGCGAGTCCAGGTTCCTCTGTTTCTGCTGAATGTGTAAGTAGTGAGTTGTTTGCCTAAAAGTTAGAAGTAGATGCAGATGTAGTGAGAACTAATAGTTAATAAAAACTATGCCTTAATGCAGCTTTAGTTTCATTTTGGGGTTAAGACGTTTAATGTTAAGCTCATGTGTTCTCGTCGAGGGCACATGAACATGTTACGTGTGCACGTGATAGATTCTGCTGCACTTATTTATTTTTAATTTGATTTATTTCATGATTTGTTTTAAAATAATCCATGTAAGCTAATTTATGTCAGTTAATAAGTGTCATGCATTTGTATTTTTCTAGGTACGCGCTTGAATTTTTTGTTGCATAGTTGAATTTAGTGTATTTGTTTAGTCAGAAGTTTTGTGTTTGTCACATGTTTCTGTGTTTAATGGTGTCAGTAAGATAATGTAAACACAAATCTCTATTTTTGTTTTTCCCAAACAAGTCTATTCACTTTTACTTTAGCAGCTCATTCCCTAATATTTTGTCTGTTAATGAGACCTATCAGTGTTAATAACTCTATTCAAACTAAACACTATCTGCTGCTACGTCATTGATCAAACTCTGTATTGTTGAGATCGGAAATGTGCAAGAGATGAAATCCTGCTTGAAGACATGAACTCAAAGCTCACAGCTAACTATCATTATCATTATAATATTCTAATTATTACCAGTGTAATACAATAATACACAGAGTAAAGTTATAATTTATTCCGAATGAGGGTTCTCTCTTCAAACGTTGTTCTTTTGCCCAGAATCCAAACACATTCATTTTACTTTCACGTATTCTCACTTTTGAGAAGCAGGAAGTATTTCACTTTATGTTCCTTAAAAAAAGGTCTGAAACATTAATCCGATGGGGGGGGGGGGGGGGGGGGGGCGGGGGTTGTTCAACCTCAGTCTGCATAGATTCACTCAAGTCTCCCATATAGTCCCAAAGACATCAGATATGGATTAGGGTAAATGAAGAGTCTAATTGGACTGTAGCTTGGATTGTCCCCCGCCCCAGCCCCCCGCCCACAACGTAAGGGATAAGAAGTAGATGATGGACATTAATTCAAAATTCAAAGTTGACGATTACTTTTCTGACGATGACACGATAGATGATAAAAACCCAACTGGCTCTTAGAGCTTGATCCTGCCTAAACTCTCAGAGAAGACACTTTACACATGCTCTTGGTTATCTGCAATTATTTGTTACAACGGCGCACAATGAATGCGTAAATTGTCCACCTCTCATCGAGTGTGTGTGTGTAACCAGTGTGCGGCTGGTGCACTTCAATCTGTCCCGGGGCCGTTGTGAGTCCTCTGCCTTTTGAAGGTCGCCTCACCTGCTCATTACAGCCTCCGGGGGCTCGTGAGTGCTAGCCGCGGTTAGCGTAGCCTTTGAGCTTGACATTCACCCCTTGCTCCTCGCTCTTTAACGACTCATCTATAAAAGGTGTTAGCCTTTCAGCCACAGTCACACATAAAACCCCGGCTGGCCTTTTGAGTGCGGAGGCATGATCAGAGTTAGACGTGGCTGCTGCCGTGGGGCTGATGGATTTTTTTGATTTTCATTTTAAGGGGGTTGGCATCATTTAGCATAAATGTGCTCATTAATCATTATTATCGCTGTTAATGACATCGGTGTTACTCCCCTTCTCATCTCATAAGAGTGTGTGTGTGTGTGTGTGTGTGTGTTAATGGGAGTTGAGGGTGTTTATTAGGCTGATCCTTTGCAGACGGGCTCTGCTGGACGTACCTGCTCTGTGTTGCACTAATAAGAGCAGACTAATAGCTTTGTGCGTGTGCTGCAGCAGCTCTTTGATTGTGTGTGTACATGCACAAGTTTTTATGTGTGTACGGTTAATATGCCTGCTTGCTTTGATGGGTCTAGACGAGGGCAAGCAGCAGATTTCTCAGACCCAGACTGTGTTCCGTCTGTTTCCCAGGAGATGGCGACCTCTGACCCTTGTGCAAATGCCCCCCCAACCCCGCCTGAGGAGCCGGAGGCCTCCCCCTCCCCTCGCAAGAAGCGTGGGCGTCGGAAACTAGACAGAACCAAGAGGAATAAGGGTATATATAGCTTTAATGCAAAGTCATATAATTTCAAATTACATGGCTTTGTTCACATATATACAAAAATTCAAATTTTCAAATAACGATTTCCAGGAAGATATATCTAACATAAGAACTTTCCAATCCTGACATGATGTGTGTTTTCAGAAGCACTTCCTGTCAGTTTACCTGGATAATAAGCTGCTAAACAGCTTCCAGATTGCAGTGTTTGAGGGCATTTGTCTAAAATATGTATGAAAATTATGACTTTACCTCCTCATTGCACCTCTTGTTAAAATGGGCTATTTCCTGTAACTTCTCTTCTCCTGCAGACGAGCCAGACGACAGAAGCTGCGACTCCCCCAAAGAGGTGAGAAGAGCCGTTGTTTTCTTTTAATCTCCTTCCTAAAATGAACCAGCACACATCAGGTCTGACAGTACAGTGCATAATACACTGACACTGTTTGTGTGTCAGTGTGTGCAGGGGGAGAGCGGGAGGCTGCGGAGGAGGCCGGTCCCCCGGGTGACTTTCCAGGCCGGCGACCCGTACTACATCAGCAGGAGACAGAGAGACGAGTGGCTCAGCCGCTGGAAGATAGAGGTGGGAGAGAATCAGGTCTCTGTCTGTGTGCAATGATAAACGGTGACACGGAATGAAAATGAAACGGAAAATCTGCAGGGAAGTATTTTAAGCTTTCGGAACTGAATCTGTAGACGGTGCTCTGTATTATAGAGCAACCAAAGCTCTATATTAAAATCACTCAACCTACTTACTTACTTACTACCTACTTAAGTGTTGTTTGACATCATTTAAAATGCTGTGAGGACATTATTCAATTCATATGTCCTGATTCATATGTCCTGATAAATTGAGAGAGCCGTCTCAGAAATTCCACTTTGAACTTTGTAAAATCGAAGCTAACACTGCGAGCTAACGCGCTAACGAGCTAACGAGCAACCAACCATAAAGCTAATGTACTTACGTGATTCATGCCCTTCTGGGTTTGTACCCTCATGGTCGATGCACTTACTGTACAAAGTGCCTGTGTTAAACATCGTCAGCTAAATGATGTGTACTGTAATGTGATGAATCAACGAAAAGCCAGTCGTGACCAAAAAGACTCGATGGTTCAGCAGCTGTGAGTTTCTATACGTCAACGTTTACATCCAGACTGAAACACAGCCCCGGAGTTTTAGAATTTATCGGGGCCAGGTCCGCTTTACCGACCCTAGAACTCCAGTGTAGAGTTGATACTAGAAACCTAGTAGTGTGGATGTAGCCCACTAGTTTGCCAGCTGTTCAGCATGGCAGTAATACTCTAATAACTGTGTTTGCTGCCAGTTGCACATGCTGCAGAGATGCAGGGAAGGTTTTAATTTAACATGAATGAATTCTGGATGCAAATGTCCTGAAACTGAAACCGCAAACAGTCCGGCCTGCTGCTAGAGGACGGTGATCCAAAGCAGATCTCAAAATCCTCCATGAACCACTTGAAGAAACACACAGTGACTGAAGATCTGTGTGAAACATGCTGCGGCTGCAGGAGAGACTCAAAACATCTCCAAAGAGAGTATAATAATAATAAGGACCTGTATATGCCATGATAACTGTTTATTCTTTCCATTTTTTTTTTTAAGTTCATGAATTAAAAAATAACCGTGCATTTAACGTTTGAAGAAAAGCTGGTTTTTAATGTGTCTTTGCTGCATAGGTTATATATCTTCTTCTTCTTCTTCTTCTTCTTCTTCTTCTTCTTCTTCTTCTTCTTCTTCTTCTTCTTCTTCTTCTTCTTCTTCTTCTTCTTCTTCTCTCCTCATATGTTTGCACACAACTCTCCACATGGATCCAATGTACTTGTTTAATCCTGAAAACACCGGTGCTCTGTTTAATCTTATGCCGCTTCCCCACCGCTTAACTTGAAGCGATCTTCCAAACGTTAATACTTAACATATTCTACGCTCATGTGATCTGATCCATGTGAGTTGGCCACCAGAACTAAGAATTCAAAGATTAAACACAGGCGGGAAATCTACAGGCCATGAAAAGAAGGTGTTACCAGGTTCCTACTGGGATGATTTGATTTTAAATAGCTTCTGTTATGTCAGGCTGGAAAGTGTCACTGGAAAAAAGATGTTATCAATATACAATAATAATCAGGAACCTTCAGAAACTCTGCACAGTGAATTAACACATTTCATTATCCAACGATAAGAATGTCATTAGATTTGACATTGAACATTCCAATGACAGAGCTCAGTTTTGGAGTTCGGTGACACAAACTGTACAACTTTTTGACTCAGGGGACGGTGGAGACCAAAATGAGAGATACAAGGGATTAAATATTGGACTAATAATCATATTGACTACAATACAGTTTTCTATGATTAAAGAGTAAGACACTACAGATAGTAAGAAAATAGATTTTAATCACATTAATGCACATGTAAAACACTTTTGCGTTAATATGTTGACAACATATTGGAGAAAATAAGGTGCAGTTGTGCTGTTACAAGGAGAGGTTGTGTGTCTGTAGATGCAGTGTCTGTGTGTGTTTGTGTGTGTGTGTGTGTGTGTGTGTGTGGATGGCATAAAACTGAAGAGACAGGATGTGTGTGGTCATGAACGGGTGAGAGAAAGTTAACCGGGCCGACTGAGAAACACAAGTTGAATGAAACGCACCGGGAGGTGAGAGTAGAGAGCATCACCACAGCTTCCTCCTTCTCGTGTTTGAATTAACTGCAGTCGGTGTTTCGAGAGAAATGTGACAACAGATCATTTGTTTGAGGAAAGAAAAGTTGTTCAACCAACAACTTATATGTGTTATGTCGGATTAATAACATGAAAAACAGACAAATCATGCAGCGTGAACTCCCATTGGTCAAACTGACACCAGCTTGTCTTCAGACTGTTGCATGTGGTAGATGGAGAGGTAGAGAGAGGTAGAGAGAGGTAGAGAAAGGAAGGGAGAGAGGTAGAGTGAGGTAGAGAGAGGTAGAGAGAGGTAGACCATGCATGACTTCCTGTCAACACCTTATTACCATGCACTGACTCATCGCCGGCTCCCGTGTGTGCTGTGACAGAACATGAGACTGAGATGCAGGTTGTTCTCACGTCTTTAACTCAAATTGAAAGAAGGAAAATACACAAAAGAGTAAAGTACAGAAAGGAAAGGATGAAGGTTGGTAATATAGTGAATAGTAATAATAAGTAAGTTAGCAATTAGGAGCAAAGAATCAAAACCACATTCACTACATGAATGTAAATATATATTAATAACAGGCTGAATGCACTTAAAGGACTCATTGAAGAATATCCTTTGTAACTGTGTGTATTTTTAAATAATACAGCATCAAATAGTTGAATGTGTAGTATCATATTATGTTATATAAGTGCATTTCCCTATGAAATGCAATGAAGTACAAGTACACATACTAAAACACAGACTCAACTGAACCACCTCAAGAGCTCAACACTTGAGTTAATGAACTTGAATGTTTTCCAGCCTCACAAGAAGGAAACTTCACAATAGGAAGAAGGAAGTAAGATAAAAAAAAAGAGAAGAAGAGGGACAAGCAAATAAAGGAGAGGATGAGGAAAGGGAGAAGAAAAGAAAAGAAAGGAGGGAGGGGGGAGGGGGGGTTGAGGGAAACACACAGCTAAAGAAAGAGCAGGAGAAATCAATGATGGAGACAGAGGTTAACCAGTTCCAGGTTTCTGCCTCTATGTGTGTGTGTGTCATTGTGTATGTGTGTGTGTCAGTGAGTGTGTGTTTTCACTCATTTGTCATTGGAACTGCAGCCAGCTGTTAACAGACCCATCTGAACAAAATCCTGGTCACTCTGCGAACTCTTTTCTCCATTTTTGCAGGATAAAAACATCTGGCGCCGTGGTTTTCTCTCGGCGTGTAGAGTTACAGCCCGAGTGTGTGTGTGTGTGTGTGTGGGGGGGGGGGGGGGGGGTGTTGTGCGTTGTATATATTAGAGGGTCTGCTTTCTTAATTCTCTCCATGACTTAAACTTCTCTTTGTGCCGATGGAATCAAGCAAGTCTCAAGTGAATCAGTAACTGCAGAGTTATGTTAACGTTCAGCTTCTCCTCAGAAAGCACCGTGTAGGCCTAACACACGTGTTTAATACATTTATTTGCTACGAATATTTGCAACGCTAGTTTCACTTTTATTGTGAAACATGTCTCAACAAAACAAGATATAAAAAATCCTAGATACGGGTACCGCCATCTTTTTACGCCATTTGGAGCCAGTACTGCCGATGGCCACAAGGGGGGGGAATCAAGATAATTTGGCTTCACTTTTGAGAAGCTCTCTCTTTGTCCATCCTTTATTTACAGTCTCTGTTTCCGCCCCAGTGCTCGTAACTGACCAGTCTCCAGAAATAGTTATCCGGCTTTAAGTGAGGAACTGGTGGAGACCAAACTACCAGCAGAATACTTTTCAGCTTCAGGCCAGAAATGACTTATCTTGTGTCTGCTGAGGGTTTAACATATGTGTAAATCTTTTCACCAATATCATGAGGCAGTATTACTGTATATGGGAGATGTGTGTCTGGCTGGGTGCCCCCTGGTGGCCAAAGCGAGTGGTGGATCCTTTCCTAGTCTCATGAAAACTATCATTGGGCCTTTGATTCCAAACACAGTTCACAGACGTGATGTCAGCTTGGCTTTGTTTTTTCTTTCCGTAACCCAAGAGTCTCATGAGTCTCTGTGTACAACTGCATTTCACAGTAATGTGTACGTGTGTATGTCGGTGTCGGTGTGCACGTGTGTGTCGTTGTGTAGTGTGTGTGTGTGATTGCGAGGTCCTGACCCTAACACATCCTATTGCCTTGTCAACCATGAGGCTTACGTAACCTTTGACCCCGGTCCATGAACACACCTCTTATACCCATCAGCCCATATGTGTGTGTGTGTGTGTGTGTGTTAATCATCCTTTAACTCCAGGGCTACCAGGCATTAGTGTGCTCTCTCTCTCTTTCTCTGTGTGTGTGTGTGTGTGTGTGTGTGTGTGTGTGTGTGTGTAACTTCAAAGTTCACCTAAACATCTGTTAGGTGAAGAAGCCAGTAAATCACACTCTTCCCTGCCGGCCAATCAGCAGAGACAGAGAGGGTGAGGAGGACCTGATGGTTTGAGTGAAGCTGAGGAGACGCAGAGAGGGAAAGTGAAGGAGGAGGAGGAGGTGATAGAGATAGAGAGAGACGGAGAGACAGAGAGACAGACAAACAAAATGAAGGAGAGAAAGAGATCCAGGGAGGAAGGGTTACAGTTGCAGAGCTGTCATGTCCGGACTGTAAGTGATTTCATATTTTTCTCTTGTGTGTGTGCACGTGTTGCAGAGTTTGCACCTGTGTGTGTTTGTGTGTGTGTGTGTGTGTGTGTGTGTGTGTGTGTGTGTGTGTGTAGAAACACAAAGGTATACAAGTTTGTTTCTATCGGCAGAAAGTTTTTCCGTGGCAAGTTTATTTTTGAGGGATAAACATCTGAAAGAAGAAAGTTTGGTTAGACCTAAATATTATGTTTATTTTCTGTTTACCTTTTATTGTTTACCTAATGTGTTTGTCACCTTCGGACAACTCCCTGATTTCATGTTGGTCTTTCTAAACACTCATTTGTGTGTGAACTTTTTTGGCCTCTGACATCTAACAAGGAAAAAAAAGTTTGATTGTAAAGCAGCTAAACCAGCTCATTCAAAACATAGATTTAAAACTAATGGAAACACAATATAAAGGTTAATATTTATCTGAATCTGAATTTTCAGTCAAGGCTTTTTTTCTTCTTTTAAAAGTCTTGAGAACCATATTTTTTGCGCATTGAGGTTTTGGATGAATAGACTTTGGAAAGCGGGTGAGTCACCCTCATGAAAATGTAAAAATTTGCTTAAAAAAGCTGTAAAACTTTATATTTCTGCATGTTAAGTTTTTAAAAACCACTAAATGGTTTAGTCTGAGTCTTTGGGCTGAAATAGGTAAAATTAACAAGCCACTAGTATTAAGTTCATATAGGTTAACATCAGGTTTGTTTATAGTTTGATTTTATCAACACAATCACTATTTATTAGAGCTTTAAAAGCATTTTGGACTCTTTTTGAATCATAAGAAAAGATGGCAAATGAAAAACCAAATCACCAGTTATCAGGTTCTTCTCCTGAAACACACATCAGACGTGGTTCGACCTCAGGGGAGCTTCACCAAAACCCACTGCTCGTGTTTCTTCAACATGTCCCACGGCTCCGATCAATGCTAATCAAAGAGCCGTCACTTGACCATGTGAGAGAGTGTGTGTGTGTTTTGTGCAGCGTCGGGTTCATCTCCAGGTCAGGGTCAGTCACGCTCATAAAGGAGGCGGGGTTTAAGAAATGGCTCATTGGCTAGGTCAGAGGGTGAGGGGTCGGAGGTCAAGGGGGCGGCACAAAGAGTGAAAACACTGACCAGGCCATGGGGGTACGATAAAGTTCAAAGATGTAACTCACAACATTACAGCCTCTCTGTGTCCCTCGACCCCCCCCCCCCCCATGTCTTTATTTGTCCCTCACATGACAACACACATCCTCGAGTGTTTCTGTTGTTGTTGTTGACCTGAGAGCATCTGCACACTTGAGTTTTCTGTGACAATACGAAGCAGTCCCAAGTATCAACCCTGAAACTACACAGCGGTGACAACTGTTATCTTAAAAAAATAATCTGAGGTGCATTACCAGATCACTAAGAGCTACAATTTATCAACTAACTTTCTAAAAGTGCAAGATAAGTGAACATTGAATCAATTCCTCCCTGGTGAAAATCTGATCATGTAATAATAATAGAAATAGTGGCAATAAACCTTTATTTCTATTGCATTTATCTAATCAAGGTGACAAAGTGTACTTTGGGAACAAAACAACACAAGGCCAAACCAGACAAAACTAAAATAAGGAAGATTTACACAAATTAAAACTTAAAAAACAAACAATATCTTTTAAAACCAGTTACAATTCAGGCACTAATTGTCTTTCCTATAAAAGAAAATTGAATTTAAGAAATGTTTTAAAAATAGGTTTTGTGCGGGAAAGTCTAATCTCCTCAGGGAAGGAGTTTCAGAGTAAAAGCCTGGTCCTCCTCAGTCACCAGCCTTGACTTATAGGAAGTACTAGTGTTGTGATTGTTGTGTTGTGAGTGTTGTGTCGTATATTAGGTCTTGGTGTGTAGGGGGAGTTAGTAGCTAGGTAATGTAACCGGGGGGTTAGACTGTGCTGAGCTTCAAAAGTTATTAAAATATTCTTCAAATCAATCCCAATGTCTTTCAACTGGCAGCCAATGAAGGGAAAGTCCATCAAACTTTCACCGTCAACTAATCCTCGGCCACATTTAGAATCTCATCAGACTGACAGTAGTGAACCAGAGCAGCAGGTTTCAGTTCCTTTCAGAGTGATGAAGAGGAGATTCACTCCGGAGGCTTAAAGACACCTCCACGTCTCAACGTTTAGATGAGATGAAGATGGAAATCAAATCAATGCATTTGGAACATTTCTACATTCCTGCTTTCAATTTGTCTCCAAGTAGTTTGAGTAAGAATAATACAGGAGATACAAGTTAATAAGTAACTTAACACCAGGGTTAAAATAAAACATAAGAAAGTAAAGACAGATAAAGAATGCAGCATTAAAAAAAAGCATTTAAAACTTTAAAATTATATAAGATGCTAATTTTACATACAAACAAAACATTAGTATACGGTTTTGGGTTCACAGCAAACTTTAGCATTTTATCATAACAATCCAACAAACTGCATTTTTTGTTATTTCAGTTTCAATCTAATTTCAGTTTGTGTCTTTTTAAAATGTAAAACTGTTTTAAAGATTCATCCAGACATGCTTACTCTCAAAAACCACCTAGTGTGCTAAATGCTAAAGTCGTGGTGAGGATGTGATTTTTGACTCAAGAGTTCCAGATGTTTTAGAATGCAGTGACGACATGTGGAGTTCCCCTTACAGTGCATGTGCACGTGCACCTGTGTGTGTGTGTGTGTGTGTGTGTGTGTGTGTGTGTGTGGTCGGTATACGATCCGTGTAACAGGCTGATTTGGACTTTATGAGGTCAGGGGTCAACAGGAGCAGGGAGGAGTGACCCTCCTCTCACTCTGGGGTCAAACCGAGGAGAGAAGTGTCACAACCGGACCCCCTCACTTTTTACCGTCTCCTCAACTTGAATTTATGTCACGTCGTCATCTCTCCGCCTCCTTCACCTCTCACGCTCCCTCCCTCTCTTTTTCTACCCGAATCTGTTTTTACCTCAAACGGTTTCAGAGTGGATCTACATGTTCTCATAAAAAGACAAAGAGGGAAACGATGTTTGTAGGTCATGATGGAAATGCTCTGAAGGAGTCGTGGGATTTTACCTCCCAGAGTCGTAACCACTGAGGTCGTGATTAGTCTGGATTTGGTCTTTGAAGCTGCTCTGGACTTCTTATTCCACTTCAGATCTTTTTATTTCATGTGCTGCTCTGTCATTTGTCTCTTTGAACCTGGTGTGTGTTGTATTGTCAGAGGTGGAACGTTACCAAAGCCTATTTCTCTCACACCAGAAAGAGAAAGAAAGAAAGTTTATTGTTATAACAGGATGTTTTTCACAGTGTAACATTATATTTTGATGCTATTACGAAGACACAATTCACTCAGTAGCGCACACAACTCAACCAAGGCCCAACAGATTCCACACCCTCATAGATATCAGTTTTCTAAATATATCCCTGATCTATAAATCATGCCATGGGAGATTTGTGAAATGCTCGTAAATCTTTTTATGTAAAATGGGTGGGAAAAAAACAATCCTGCATCTGCCCCCCCGATCTGGATCCATGTCAAAATTGATGGAATTCCTTTCTCGGCCTACGTCTCCTCCTTCCACCAAGTTCTGAGTAAATCCGTCCAGGAGTTTTGGTGAAATCCTGTTGACAAACAAACAAACAAACAAACAAAGCATTAAAAGCCGTGATGAAAGCTCCTCGGTGGAGGTAATAGAGGAGAATCTGAATCTGAAATCTCCACCGCCTGCAGTCTCTCCTTCTCTTCCTGTCGCCCATCAGACACGCTCCACTCTCCTTCTCTCCGTCCGTATTGTATTCCTCAGTTTTATATCATAATCCCATTTACTCTCCCTCTGCTTCCACTCCCTCTCTCTCTCTCTCTCTCTCTCTCTCTCTCCTTCCTGAGCTGAACCCGTTGAACTGCCTCCCCACCGCACCCTTTCTCTTCGCTCACTTCCTGTTTAGAGGAACAATTAAAGGATTGTTGCCACAGACCCCCCGGAGGGCCCGAGCGCCGGGGCCTTGATCTCCAAACAGCCACCACATCGACCGCAGGAGACCTCCTCACGTCACAGGGTTCGCCTGTAGAGTCCGACAGCAGGAAAAGGAAAGGAGCCGAGTCACTGGACACTGAGAAATGATCTGCAGCGACTTTACATCTGGAGAGAAATCTGACTTTACAGATGTTTTCGCCCAGAATATATGTACAGATTAGTCACGGTCAACTTTTAGACTCTCAGGAGCGGTCGTGGCTCAGGAGGTGCAGCGGGTTGCCCACTTCTCGAAAGCCAGGAGTTTGATACCCGTCCGCATTCCAAAATGTCCTCGGGTCGATATTAACACTGACCGTTTCCATTAAACCTTTTAAAATTACAGATATGATGCCAGTGGACTGGTGAAAGCTTCCTGTTGCCTGTGGGAATAATCAATATATGAGCTGGTCACACAAGATTGTTTGTTGATGGATGTTGTGCTCATGTTAATACTCAACTTATACTTTAATTAACTGCTACAACTACTGTCAGTATTTCTTATAGTACTTATAGTAACACTATAATGGCATTTCTTTGAATATTAAAAATCAAATCAAGCTCGGTCAGCGTCTTTTGTTGCATTTGGTCCCCCGAGCTTTCTCAAGTCATCCCTCTACTCTTCACTCTTTGATAGATTTGAATTCTTTCCCAAATATAATCGCCCAAATGTCAAACAGCAAAATCCGCTGTTAGCATTGTGCGGTTATACAGAGTCAAAGATTTCTATGACTAATCCTTTATCTGCTCATAAGAGCTCCAGTGGAGGAGGTTCTGAACGTGGAGGCGTTTTCCCCAAAGGAAAATCTGACAGAGACTCGGCCTTAAATGGAGAATCCTGTCGACTGTGCTGGGAAATCTGACTTTGTGTCGTAGTTAGGAACATTTTTCCTTGTAATTATGCACAGATATGGTCAAAAAGTTTGTTCCCACAGTGAGAGGCCACAGAGCAGAGAAGATACCCACCGCTGAAAACGGCAGGGAAACTCCATTTAACAGGGGGTTCCTACGGTCATGAAAAACCTGGAAAAGTCCTGGAAGTAAATAAAATCCCCAAAGTTTTGGAAAAGTCATGGAAATTTGTTATATTCATATTTTCATATCGTACATTTACGCTGAGTTTCAAAATATGAGCAGGCATACTTGGGTTTGTGTCTTTTAAGGTTTACTGTATGCCTTGGAACTCTCTTTGTTAGTTTAAATTCTACATTTTGTCACTTTTCACGTACAAAATGTTCGGTCATGGAAATTTGGTTTAAAGTTATGGAAACAATCATGGAAGTCAATTGGTCAAAATGTGTATGAATCCTTATTTAAAGTCTTTGTGTAACTTTGTTTGTTTATTTTGTCGAGTACATTTCTTCATGATCTCAAGGTTGTGCTGTTATTGTTAACTTGGTTTTAACTATAGAACAATCGATACACAAAACAACAAATCTGAACACAAGAAAATGTTGCAAAAAATGGGAATATTCATCTTCATGTTTGTGTCCGTGTGTCTGTGTTGCAGGCGGAGCGGCGGGCGTACCGAGAGGCGGAGATGAGCATGATGGACGAACTGACGGAGGCCGACTTTCGGAAAGAGGAGGAGCCGGCCAGCCCAGCGCCTCCTCCATCACAACAACACACGGACCCCGCCTCCCCCACAGTCGCCGTGACCCCGGAGCCGGTGGCCAGGGGGGACCAGGCCACACCCAATGAGGTAGAGTGCCAGGTACGTCAGCCAATGGTTGAGGCCATGTCTGAAAAAAGAAATACATATTTAAAAGAAGGACAGACGACGAGGGCTGAAGCTGCTGCTGTGATACCACTGCTCACATTACACCTTCCTCTCTCTCCCTCTCTTATTTCCTGATACCGGTCCATCTCATAAAAATTCCATGTGGATGAGAATAGTTCTAACAACTTGAGGAAATAACCTCTTGTGCTGATTTAATGCAAATTTACGCGGAAACGAGATACAACTCAAAGTAGGGTGGGTCTGACGAGGGGGAAAACGATTGTGTTGTGCTTTTGTACTAACGTTTTATTGTGTATTCTAAACCTAAGCTATAAGGAGAATAACTCTTGCAGATATCCAGGCCGGTCATACTGTCAAGTTTCTAGTCCTTGGCTGAAACATAAAATATCTTTCCTGCTAACAAACTCACAGTTATCATCTTACAAACAGAGCATGAAACCTCAAACTTGGCTTGTGGTTCCTTTGTGTGTGTGTGTGTCTGTGTGTGTGTGTGTGTGTGTGTGTGTGTGTGTGCGTGTGCCAACAGGACGGCCGGGGCTTTGGCATCGGCACGCTGGTGTTCGGGAAGCTGCGAGGGTTCTCATGGTGGCCCGGCAGGATCGTGTCCTGGTGGATGAGCGGCCGGAGTCGAGCCGCCGACGGCACCCGCTGGGTCATGTGGTTCGGCGACGGCAAATTCTCTGTGGTGAGTGGGAGTGGCTTCTTCGCTGTGAAATCGATCGGATCCTGCAGCTGCAAAAATTATCAGGCAACTCTGATCAAGGCCTCAAAACCCCCATCACCAAAAAAGTCCAACCACAGATCTGAGGTCTGTTCTTATCTGTGTTCTGCAGGTTTGTGTGGAGAAGCTGATGCTGCTGAGCTCCTTCTCCTCCGCCTTCCACCAGCCCACCTACAACAAACAGTCCATGTACAGGAAAGCCATCTTCGAGGCTCTGCAGGTAATCCACCCCGGCGTTAGACCTCAGTGTGTGTGTGTGTGTGTGTGTGTGTTTGGTTGTGTCATTCTGTGTAGGTCCAAAGGTCGTACTTTACTCATTCTTCTCTTATGTAACGTTGGTGTTTTGCATATGTGGAGGTGGTTTATTCATCCTGTTCCATCATTTGTAGGTATATTAGTATAAATCAATTATTTCAAGGAAGAGTTTGGTCCAGTATATCTTTATCTCTTAGTGCAGAAGACATGGTCGTTTACAGGCTCTGTGGCACCCATTGGTTTCTTATTATAAACTAGCGGTGCAGCTGTATGTGTTGAATTGTGTGTTTGTTTTGTGTTGAGGTGGCCAGTGTGCGGGCGGGGAGGCCCGTCCCTTCCTGTGATGCCAGCGACGATGGCGACGGCGTGGACATTCAGACCAGACAGATGATAGAGTGGGCGATGACCGGCTTCCTGCCCAAAGGTCCACAGTCACTGGAGCCTCCAGAAGGTGACTAGCTCCTCCTCAGCATCCCAGACACACAATGACACACCCGCACTAATACACTCACACGTGTAAATTATACTTTGCCGTTACACAGAGGAGCAGAATCCATACAAAGAGGTGTACCCGGAGATGTGGGCGGAGCCTGAGGCAGCGTACACGCCTCCGCCGGCGAAGAAACCTCGCAAGAACCTCGCGGAGAAATCAAAGATCCGAGAAGTGATCGACGAGGGGACCAGAGGTGAACAGACACAGTGTATCTGAAGTGAAACCCATCATTCTATATTATATATATATATATATGTGTGTGAAGTACTTTTACATTACTTTTTCTAATTTGTTGTGTTTTTCCAGAGAGACTCATATGTGAGGTCAAACAGAAAACCAGGAATATAGAAGGTAAGAAAGCCTCTGAAAGTATTTGATGTGTTAAGTGATGTATTTATTTGTCTAGCCTCCTTATTATGACATGAAAAACATCATGATTTGAAAATGTTGAATATTGAGATATTAAAAAACTAGGATTAAAATGTCTCCTTTAATTGTTTGATATACGGCATAAGTTTAAAATGTCATTACCCTTTTTATGAAACACTCTTCTCTGGTGAATAAAATTTAATTTAGTTACATCATCTGGGAGCTTTTAAATCAACACATAATTTGAGTTGTATTGGTTATTATTGAATTATCCTTAGTCAAATGTTCCTGTTTTTGTTTCAGTCGTTTAGCGACGATAAAAAAACAGTTGAATAATTTACTGTTTGAGTGGATTGTGGTCTGTGACTCAGTCATGTTTGTGAATTTAAGTGCTTTGTGTTTACCTTGTCCCTCAGCGGCTGAGAAAGTTGTGTATTTATCACATCTTGAAAACGTTTGTGCGTCTGCCTGTGCTCAGATATCTGTATTTCCTGCGGGAGCCTCAACGTCTCTCTGGAGCATCCCCTCTTTTCAGGAGCCATGTGTCAGGGCTGCAAAGTAAGAAATCAACCCCAGCTTTTCTCCTTTCACTTATTAAAACTGGTCAATAATAATAAACATTATTCCCTAATTACTGTTTGGCCGTCCCGACAGAACTCCTTCCTGGAGTGCGCCTACCAGTACGATGACGACGGCTACCAGTCCTACTGCACCATCTGCTGTGGAGGCAGGGAAGTGCTCATGTGTGGCAACAACAACTGCTGCAGGTCAGTGCCGGGCCGGGTGCACCGCTCGGTGGGACGCGGCCAGAACCCGGGCGCTGGTTTTGGATTTCACACGAAGAAAAACAGTTTATGACACATGAAGGACGAGTCAGCCTGTGTTACGTTTATTTATGAGAATACAGAGTAAACTGTTGATTTAGGCTTCAAGGCTCCTCTGACTCCATCACTGCAAATACTGCATATATCAAGTGTCGCAATAATAAAACTTTCAATCAACTTCAAAAGTGCTGAGATGCACGGAGCTGCCAGCTTGAATGTGGACGTGTCCCGACAGAGAACTTTAAACTATTGAGAGGAAAACAAATATACAAATATAGATCATATTTAACTCACAAAAAGACAGAATTAAATATATGATTTGTGTTTCTTTAATTTGGTTCAACTCCTTCAACCTTCTTCCGAGGACACAAACCACAGGTCAGATCATATCAGCACAACTGGAACAGGAAGTGGACGTGAACTTAACCCCTTATTGCCTGAATTAATTTCCAATTATATTAACAAATTATTATTTGTGTTTTTGGCCGCATGCAGATGCTAAATTAAGGGGAGATTGTTAATTTCAATATAGCATATACAAAAGATATAAATTTGGTACGAGGTAAATTAGCATTAGGCATAATGGGGCATAACCTTAATTTAACACATTTTCCAGTCTCTGGTGTGTAGATTATTATATTGATGCTGCTTTTGCTTGAAATTGAATAACAACATATGTTTCTGTACAGTCATCACTGTTCCATCATCACAGTATTTCAAATACAGCTTAATAACTCAAAATTACTTTGCTGCACAGTCCCAAGGGGCTAGTTTGCATTTCCCACTCCGACCACTAGATGGCGGCAGAGTGCTTCCATGTGTAGTATTTGCACCATCAAGCACAATCGTCACCATGGCAGCATTAAGACCGACATCCGTCTACAAGGGGTTAAAGACAAACAAGGCCTAATGTCTTTAATTTGTCCCACACATGGTTAACCTGATGACTCCCCCCGCCCCCCCCAGGTGTTTCTGTGTGGAGTGTGTGGATCTGCTGGTCGGAACCGGCTCAGCAGCGATAGCCATCAAAGAAGACCCGTGGAACTGTTACATGTGCGGCCCCCGGAACACCCACGGGCTGCTGCGCCGACGGGACGACTGGCCCTGCCGGCTCCAGCACTTCTTCGCCAACAACCACGAGCAGGACTTCGTAAGATGAACACAGACAACGCGTATCAAACGATTGTGATTATATATATATATATATAAAGAATAGCTGTTATGGTATTAGGGAATGTACTCATTTATCACTCTCTGTTCCAGGAGCCGGCCAAGTTGTATCCTCCAGTGGCGGCGGAGAAGAGACAGCCAATCAGAGTCCTCTCTCTGTTCGACGGCATCGCCACAGGTACGTAAACACGTTGGCGGGAACTAGCAATTAATTCACTATTAATAGGCAACGTCAGTCAGTCTGAAGCAGGGGGGGGGCTGCTGGGAAATTTCCTTTTCAGACATTCATGATCCGGATATAATGATTCCTAATGACTCCCTTTGGCAGGATTTTCAATTTCTTTGTTTTATGACGTTACACTCGATAGACTTGTCTTTCTGATCACATCAGTGTTTTGCTTCAAGAGCCACAAAGTTTCCCACTGAGCCGCCCGCCGGGCTCCAGACTCCTCCTTTACGTGTTTTTCAACTTGTTTAAACCTAATAACTCGATCAAATGTCAGAAAATGACAGAAAAACATCCGACACAAGTTCCCAGTGCTCAAGGTGATGTCTTCAAATCGTTAATTCTCTCAGACTGAGCAGGCCAGAGGCTACATACGTGTTTATATTATATCTTCTCTGGTAAATGAGTGAAACGATCAAATCCATTACTCAGGTCTGCTGGTGCTGAGGGACTTGGGAATCCAGATCGACAAGTACGTGGCGTCGGAGGTGTGTGAGGACTCCATCACCGTCGGCCTGGTGCGACACCACGGACGCATCATGTACGTGGGAGACATCCGCAACGTGACCCGCAAACACGTAGGTGACCTTCTCCTCCTCCACAAGTAAAGGTCACCTGAGATGTGTGGATATTCACACTAGTACTTGTCTTTGTCGTGATGTTTTCTCGTGTTGTGTTGTGTCTGTCAGATCGACGAGTGGGGACCTTTTGACCTGGTGATCGGAGGAAGCCCCTGTAACGACCTCTCCATAGTCAACCCTGCACGCAAAGGCCTTTACGGTACGAGGTGATTCTGGAGTCACAAGGTCGTTCCGTTGTTGTTGTTTTTGTTTCACTTATCACCACAAACGTCTTTCTCTCTTCTTCCTCCTGCAGAGGGAACCGGCCGGTTGTTTTTCGAGTTCTACCGGCTGCTGCACGAGGCGCGACCGAAGCCCGGGGACGAGCGGCCGTTCTTCTGGCTGTTCGAGAACGTGGTCGCGATGGGAGTCAGCGACAAGCGGGACATCTCTCGCTTTTTAGAGGTGCGGTGAACGAGCCAAATGAAGCACAGCTACACAATACACACATACGAACACACAACGTAACCCTGTCGTCTGTGTGCAGTCTAATCCGATAATGATCGACGCCAAGGAAGTGTCGGCCGCGCACCGCGCTCGCTACTTCTGGGGAAACCTGCCAGGCATGTCCAGGTGATACAAACCTACAAACACAAACACACAATAGAACCATTGGAACACAACTTTCTACTTTTTTAGTTTGTTCACCCTCATTTCCTTGTGGCAGACCCCTGACAGCCATGGCCAACGACAGGCTGGACCTACAGGAGTGCCTCGAGCATGGGCGCCATGCCAAGGTAACCACCTGGGTGTGTGTGTGTGCGTGTGTGTTATTATTATTATTATGTAATCTAACTTTTTAACTCATGTTCAGGCACAAATTACAGATTATAATGAATCATAAAGAGTGTAAATGTGTAGCATCTAGGTCTCGAACATATGAAAATATAAAAAGGGGGAAATGTCTTTCTACATTACTACTGTTGTACTTTGTTTCTACTGTAGTTTTTTGTTTTTAATGCTTCATATGAACCCTCCCAATTTTCAAAGCTGGTGCACAAACAGCATGTGTGTGTCTGTCTGTGTGTTTGTGATGTGTTTGGCTCTGGATGGTAATTCTAGTTTGAGAAGTTGCGTACGATAACGACACGCTCCAACTCTGTGAAGCAGGGGAAAGACGAGCATTTCCCCGTCTACATGGACAACAAGGAGGACATCCTCTGGTGCACGGAGATGGAGAGGTACGGTGGTGTGTGTGTGTGTGTGTGTGTCACGTGTCTCTACCCTGTTGTATTCATAAAAAAGGTAACTCTTATAAACTTCATCTTCAGTCGATGGAAGAATTGGATGCATGAAGGAAATCTGTAGCTCCTAAACATTTGATTACAACCACGAATCTCGTGAAAGTCACATACCTGGATGTCCCGTGTGTCCCCAGGGTGTTCGGTTTCCCCGTCCACTACACGGACGTGTCCAACATGAGTCGTCTGGCCAGGCAAAGGCTGCTGGGACGGTCCTGGAGCGTCCCCGTCATCAGGCACCTCTTCGCCCCACTCAAGGAGTTCTTCGCCTGCAACTAGTTACACACCAACTCTCTCTCTTTCTGTCATGCACACACACACACACACATGCGTACACACATAAACATCATGTAAGGACAAACACACAACTACAACTACACACTGTAAACAGATTGTACATGAAGGTTGGCTGACACAGGATGACCAGACACACACACTAACACACACACACACACACGCCTGTAGGCCACTGGCTGACCTTAGTCCCCTGGTGCTACCTTCCATTGATTTACACCAATGACTGATAATAAAGATGGACGCCATGTCTCCACTTCCTCCTACTTAACAAAACAATTAATCCAAACTATGCCGAACACGTGCTGGTGCTGCCATCTTGAGCTTTATGTGTCATCTTGAGCTGGGGGGGGGGGGGGCTTGACCGTTTGAGAGCTGTGGTGTTTTTCCATCTTTATGAGCAGCCATTGATTTGCACACACGCTGGTGCAGGGTCTCTGAACTGTAAACCCTCACACACGAACTTCCTGTCCAACCTTGAAACTGATGTCTTCTGGCTTTACTCTGTGGTGGCAGCTGGAGTTCAAACCTCCAGGGGGCGCTAGAGCTAACGCAGACGCCCTATCTTTTCTTTTTTGTTTTTAAATACAGTAACGCTCTGAACACATCGACACACCAATGATTTTCCTCTCAACCATAACTGTATCCATGTGTAGTGACAGTGCTGCTGGTATATTACAGTCCAACAAACACAAATATATACACAAACAAACACACACACACACGCACACGCTCCGGTTGATGCTCATGGTGCTGGTCAGGCAGTGATAAGAGTCCTAATGGTGCCACTTTAATACACTTTTCCAGCTCTTGGTGCTTTTAGACACTGAACAGTCTCTGGTGGTTTCAGTCGCTGCAGTTTTGTGTTTCCGGACCCGAGTCAAACTACACGATGATTCGCTGGGTGATGCAACAGCAGGTGGTCGTGAGGTTCAGGAGGTTTTGATTTGTCAGATCTGCTGTGAAGGAACTGGCAGGAGAGCTTCCCAAAGAGAGCAGGACTCAGTCAGACTCTTCTTCACGGAGGAAACGCTGCTCTGGAAGTAAACATCTCAGGGGTCGAGGTAAACGACGGGTTTTTCTGGCAAAGTAACATCTAAAGAAAAATGTTAAACCTTCACCTGAGGAAGATGAATATGGTCACAAAGTTTATTTGCATATAAAGATTTTAACAAGACAATTCAAAGTGATTTACATTCAAATATAACAACAAGAAAATACCTAAATAAACTAGAAGGTCCGAATGCTAACACTCTAGCTCACCTCACCAATCTGCATCCTATCGATCCAATACGTTTTCTTTAAAACTCAAATATACATGAGGCATATTCTTCATATCGTCATGAAAACACTTTTAAAGTAACTTTTAAAAGTCTCATGTGTGTTGGAATATTGTGAACTTAATGAAGACAAAGAATTAAATCTGCTTTTCCTCTCAGTACCGTTCACAGCTGCAGGTCTCATTGGTCAGGATCCGCTTTTATTAGCTTTTCACATTAGCATTGGATATGGAGATATTCAGGCAGTGGTTGTATATTAAGTTGAGTTAATTGCTGTGAAATACTGTAACATTTTAACGATGGGTATTCTTTTACCTTGTTTTTATTTAATACTGTACACGTGCTGTCCATCTTAATGCTGCAAATTTGGAATAGCACTGTTTGCAGGTAATCTTTAAGTGAATGTAGCAGAGGTTTCTCACAATGGGTCTCAAAGCCTGGACAGTTCATTGAGTCCCAGTGAACGTCCCTGGAGACGTCACCAGGTGGTGGTAGACGATAAGGAAAACTTACTGGGATCATTTCATTAAGCTGGGAGTGACTAACCCAGAACCCAGTTACTGTGAAGTGTAAATAACAGGTCATTAGTTCTGTAGCAGCTGGTTTTTATCCATCATGAGCACGGCTTCTAATTTGTCTCACACATTCTGCACTGTCTCTGTATTTTATCCAAGTGAGCACGATGAGCTTTCAGAATCCAGATTGAACATCTGGATTCTTTTTAATCATCTTATCTTTATGATCTTGACTTTACTCTATTTAAAATCTGCTTTCTAGATTTTCTTTCTAGAAATTGCTTTTTATTTGAGTGGTTTTTTAATTTTGAAATCTTTTACCTACAGAGGTCAAACAATGGCCCTTCAACGAAAACTTATTTTTGGTTAAAAATATGAACAACTACAAAATAAAATGACAATTAGTATCATGGTTGTTTTAGCTTGTTGTCAGGCACCAAAACAATGAAATCAAATATTATAAAACAGATTTACGCACCTGTATTTCTGGCCATGCTTATAACACTATTGAACAAAGTTTCTGGATTTTAAAATCAAAACTATTAGACTTGTTTAATAATCAAAAATATTTTAATCTTTGGCTCCGTTAATAAGGTTTAACTCGTCCTCTGAGATTATTCTTTAAGAGCAGCGTTCAAATTAAATTCTAGTTTGCAAAGTGTCGGTCCCGAACACTTCCAGGTTTTTATCTCCTGCGCCTCAGCTCCAGTGTTGTCGTCCTCCCACTTTGCTTCGCTGGGATCAAAACTCTGCAGCGACCCCCAGTGAGACCTTTACTTTGTAGACTCTTTGCTGGTTTTCTACTTCCTGTGACTGAAACAGACAGCCCTGAATCAATAACAGATACTTCCTCACACAACACAGATGCAACTGTTCAACCTCTTTTACGCCCCAACGCATGCCGGGATGCTCTCAGTCCCATCATGACCTTGAACGGGGCATAGGCAGGTAAACAATAAGATGACACACACCTTAACCGCCATGTGTACGCGTCACTGCACACAGTTGTGTGTTTTATTCAGACAGGGCTGTCATCTCTTTCAGTCTGGTGCTTCTGGTCCTCGGACGACCAACAATCCTTTTCTCCCAGGAAGCCTTCTGAATCCTCTGACCTTCCTCAGATACCGGCTAACGACTGGACACACACACACTCACACACACACACTGACACACAAATACAAAGTAACACAAAACAACAGTAAACCAGCAGGTTCAAAATTTTTTCCCGACAAGTTTACTCTCCGTTTTTACAACCAACAGTCTGGTGCTTTTTAAACTTTGCTCTTTTTTACAGTGCTCTTGCAGGTCTCTCATACACACACACACACACACACACACAAACACACACTCTGACACACATACACACATTTTGCTACAAATATGGTGCAGACGTTCACGCTTCTCCTTTCGCTGCAACACACGCCACCAACACACACACACACACAAGCATACACACTGTGGATTTGCCGGCTGCCTGTTGCCATCAGGCTTCCCACGGCACCACCGGGTGTGACATCACCACCCCGCGTCGCTTGGTGCTCACAACCCCTGCCGGGTCCCCCCCCCCCAACTGAAATCCCTCCCCTCCCCTCCCACCTCACCCCCCCCCCAGGTGCTGCATGTCAGTCAGTCAGTGTATTCTCTGATTTCATGTTAGATTAGGGAGTAAAGATAATAAAAATAATGGTAATAATATTACAATAATAATCTGTTATCGTGTGTGTGTACTGTTCCAGGGTGGTGCTCAGTTCAGTTCAGTCTCAGCCTGTAGAGCGGAGAGAGGGAGGCTCGAGAAAGCATATATTACAGTTAGTATAGTGACTTGTTCTATTGTATCCAAGGAGGCCGGAATAAAATGGTTGTTTTAAGCGATGAGCCAAAAGGACGGTCGCTCTCGAACAGGAGAGGAGCTGAAGTGATTCCCTGGAAATCTGTGAAAAATGTCAAAAAATTATGAATTTAAATAATCTGTGGATCCAAAGCTCAGTCCAGATTTACACTAAAATGGATTGGGGTCCTTCTACCTAAGTTTTGTGTAATTCTGCTGACAAACAAACCAAGGGGTGGAACTATAACCTCCTTGCAAAGAGACATGAAATGATCCTGTGGTCTCATCTCTTTTATCCTGTATTTAAGAGTTTGAATTAGAAAAGGAAACTTGAATTTGAAAAAGGAAACTTGAACCTGAAACAGGTACAACAAACCAGAATCCCAGTTGTGAAGCACTGGCTTCTTTTCATCAGATTTGTGTGCAGCGGTCACTTCAGTGTGTGTCTGTTCTGAGAGCGCAGTTCGGTCAGAAGCGTGAGGGATGGAGTCGATATCTCTAAATGATAGGTGACACGGTGATGGTGTTTCTGTTCGCCTACATCGACAGCTGTTAGGTTGAGTGATGCGTTGTTTTAAACACTGATACACAAACAAACACACACTGTTACTGACAAACAGAGACACACGCACAACACGTACACACACACACACACACACACACACACAATGCTGTGGCGCATCCAGACACTCATCTCATGGACTAAATGAAAGATGAGCTTTTCGGAAAAAAAGGAGGAACTGGTGGTGTTTCAAAAGGTGCTAAAATTTTATCTGAAAATAAGAAAAATATATTGTTAGGAATATAAATCGAGTTTGTCTTTACAATGACTGTATTTAAGTTTGTCGTAGTAATGAAAAGGCACTATTATTATTTTACTCTTGTATGAATATGAACTAATTAAAAAAGCATTTTAACTTTGTACTTGAACAATGTAAGAAATGAACCGTGAATAAAAAAAGGACTGTTTCTTGTGATCCAGCCTGAAATGCTGCTTATTTTTCAACTGTGTGTGTGTGTATGTGTGTGTGTAGATGTCAGTGAGAAATATAATAACCCGTCAAGTCAAAACTTAATTTAAGTCCCTAAACTAATCTAACTGTGGTGGATGTCAGTTCTCTTCTCAGACTCTTCTCAGTTGCAACATGACACTTCACCACTAGATGTCACTAAATCCCACACACTGAACCTTTACTTATTTATTAATTATCATTGATATCCATCAGCTCTGCTCTTTAAAGCTCTTCCCTCAGTTAATCTCTACTTGTGGATCCTCTCCAGGGTCAGTCTGCCATGCTGTCAGGTGGGCGTGTCCCGACACGGAGCCCCCTTAGCGCCATGTTGTTGCCTTCACGTGCTGCTGGTAAACACTTGTTGATGAAAGAGCAGCATTCATGTCAGAAGATCAAACTCAATACTGAATGGGATTTATTTTTTACTTGATGCCTGATGTTTTGTCTTGGAGATCGATCGGTGCATAACTTATTTAGAGTGAATGTAGATCTTACTAATTCATGTTTCCATCCTTTTATATCTTTGCTAATGAAATACTACAGAATATTCCTATTTTTATAATTAGATTTAGATTAAATCTAAAGAGCTATTTTACAATATGGGTGTATTATCCAACACACTATCCAAAAATAAGAAATTACTTTACCGATCCCTAAGAGAAAATTAACCTGTAACAGTCGAAGAGACAGTGTATAAGGTAAATAAGTAAAAGAGATAAATTGTTTAAATGAAATAAAATGCAAATGAGGAGAAATTACAAACATAACTAAACCCCAAATATATGATTACAATGTCCTCAGTTAACTAATCAAAGTGTTTGCATATTATAATAAAAGAGTCCATTAATACGTTTTATGTGTGAGTACGTTTTTGAATAGTGTAAAGTGTATAATCCAAAGAAAGTATAATATCCTTTATCTCTCAGCCCCGGAACTTTATTTAAAGATGCAAAAACACTGTTGAAAAAGTGTTTTTATTAAAGATCCTTCTTCGTTTGTCATCATATCTAAGAAATCAGGAATATTTACAAAGAGCATTTGTCACAAATAATTATTATATTATAATATATAGTTATATTGATTAGCATGGCTGCAGATTACTGGAATATGTACTGAAAGCAAAGCATAAAACAAACAAAATACTGTGGAGCAGGACTCATCCTATTGCAATATTGAGTATGTCTAAATACATATTTCTTTGTACATACAGGGATCGTATATAACGGCTCGTGTTAGAATTTGACCACTTGACTCACCTGTAATTCGCTAATTACTCATTAAACACCAGAAGCGTCAAATTTCCGGAGAACAAGTGAATGCATCACTAGAGGCGAGAAACACGCCCCTGCTCTGCGGACACATTCCCCCCTTCCATTGGTCATTCTTCCCGTCACTCAGGCTGCAGCGGCCCCTTATTGGCCGGACGTCGGCTGCTCAGCGGACGCGCATGTCGAGGCTCGAGCGGCTCCAGCTGTCCGCGCGCACTGTGCTGCTGCAGCCGGGCAACGGAGAGGAGCGGAGAGCGAGGCCGGCCGAGGGGCTCTGACAAGCGGACACGACACCAGGTAGGACCCGCCGGGACGCGACCACACGCCCGCGGGGATCGACCCCATGCTGCAGGAGGAGGTCACTCTCACGTTCCACGGGTTTATCTCCGATGTCCAGATTTAGACTCGCGAGGTGAAAGCGTTCGAATCCCATTAGGTGCAAGTGACAGACGCTGACGTCACATTGGATTAATATCGTGCAGCTAATTTAGATTTCTGATGTTTTTATGAATGACAGCGAATTAAATTCACAATAATCCAGTGAAACATTATTTAAAATAACCGATTGTACGATGCAAGGTAGCGTCGTGTGGTGATGAAATGTGTCTATGTGTGTGTGTGTGTCCGTGCCTGTGTGTGTTTGTGTACGTGTGCGTGGCATGCCATCAATGCAATAACCCGGTGTGTTTGTGTGTGTGGTTTGCCATCGGTGCAGTAAGTCTCAGTGTAATATTTGAGTGTGTGTATGTGGTGTCCATTCTTTGCAATAAGCTGGTGTGTGTGTTTGTGTGTGTGTGTGTGTGTTGCCCGTTATGTAAGTCTGCCGTTCGCTTATACGTTATTCTCTCTTTTACCAAATATGTCGAGTTACGGTGGTGATGAAGAGGAGGGTCTGCAGGAGTGGTCCTGAATACAAACGAGCCTGCCTGTGTTTGTGTGTTTGTGTGTGTGTGTGTGTGTGTGTGCATTACACAGCTATTGCCTTCATCTGCCGCACTGATGTGTGACATGATTTCCAGTTTTTCATCCCTTTCCCATTGTCTTGTTTCGCACTCTCTCACCTGCTCTGGTGTGTGGATATGATTGTGTAGAGGCCTTCACACACACACAAACACACAAACACACACACACACACACACACACACACCTTCACGTTGCTTATTGGAGGTTCCTTCAGGAGGATCATGAGATCATCGGTGCATCACTGTGAGCTGAACACTCAGATGATTCGGCTCTCGGCCCACTCATGTTGTTTTCCTGTATCCAATCATCTGTTCCATTAGAAACACGGATGGTCACATGATGTGGGATTTCAGGTGCTGATATAAAAGGGGAATATTAATGAAACAGACCCAAAACGTTTGTCTCGTCTTAGCTTTAAAAAACGATTTTAAAATGCAGGTTAGTTCATGTGGATGAAGCCTGAAGACTCTGAGGCGGAGTTAAGACATGCTGTTCCAGAAAGGGACGAGTGGAAATGAACAGGAATCAGAAGCTGCTCGAACATACTATAATTGAGACGTGTAAATAACGTTTGCATGATTGTGTAACGAGCCCATTTCGGAAATAGTGTGAATATTAAATATTATGCATGAATGTTGGAACGTGGACTTCTATATCGAAAAGTCTGCAGGTCAAAATCAAAGTGAATCATCCTCTCAGGAAGTAAAAGATGCTCAGTGAATGTCTCATACATCCTCTCATCAAAGCTGATATTTACCGCCTGAAGGTGGCACCAGAGAGGGGGGTGGGGCAGGTCAGACGAAAGGTCAAAGGTCAAAAAGAAAAGCTGCAATAAGCTGAAATATGGAGACAACCGGACATCTTCCACATAAATACACTAGTACAGAATGAAAAGAGTGAACAGAGAGAGAGAGAGAGGGGGAGAGAGAGGGGGAGAGAGAGGGGGGGAGAGAGAGAGGGGGAGAGAGAGAGAGAGAGAGAGAGAGAGAGAGAGAGAGAGAGAGAGAGAGAGATAGAGAGATGCCCCTAATCCTCAGGAGTGATGCCCCAGTTAGTTATGTGGTTATTGTGTGTTTATCTGTGTGTGTGATTCACTAATGTTCTATTCACTCTTATGCAGCACCCACTGTGTGTGTGTGTGTGTGTATGTGTGTGTGTGTGTGTGTGTTAAATATCTATTCTTATCTCTGTTGTAAATTTGTCTGATTCACGTTTGTTCAGATTTTTAAATAGCTTTGCCGTTTTTTCTCTCTCTTTCTCTCTCTGTGTCTCTCTCTATCTCTCTCACACACAAACACAAAGACACACACACACACTCACACTCATGTGCAAACACAAACCTTACACTATCCCTCCCTGTGGCGATTACTACGCAGATCAAGCAGCCGAAGTCAGCAGCTGTCTGCTCCTTTCTTCTCACTTACAACACACACATACACACACACACACACACACATGTTTCCATGCCACACATGTCGTCTGCACTTGTGCGGAAACAGACATGTGAGGATTTCAGCAGCTACTATGTCAGATTGAAGCTCTTCTAGACTTTTTATTTATTTCATTCTTTATCTGGATTTCCTCTTTATTTATGACTGCATCTCTGCCTCTTAAACATACTGATAATTCAGTTTATTCTAATTGGTCTAAATTAATAGTTTTAGTACATCAAGTGTTGAAACAGAAAAGTGTGAAGTGGGTGTGGATGTAACTACATGGCCACGGTATGTTGTCATGCAGCTGTGTGTGTCTGTGTGTCTGTGTGTGACATTGTGATGGTGGGACATTGCGAGTCTGAACTAAGTCTGCCTGCTGCTCCACATTCATTATTAATTAACACCCCATTAAAGAACTGTCTGCATGCAGAGAGTAGAGGAGTGAGGGTGTGGCTGTGTGTGTGTGTGTTTGTGTGCGCATGTTGAAGCAGCTGGTGAGGCAAGTGTGCAATGCTCTATGGTGTGTGTCTGTGTTTGTGTATTTTTCAGTGGGTGTTTGTCATATCCACCATGACACAGCAGAAAGTGAACTCCATCTGAAGGCCGAATTATAGTCGGGTTGCACGCACGCACGCAAGACACGCAACACGCCCCTTTCGTGCCCTCTGGCGTCTTGCGTGCGTCCGCCAATTTTTCTAACTATACGACAAAGCGACTTAAGCCTCACGCAGCCCGCAAGGCTTGTGATTGGTCGGCTTACTACATCCCGTCCGGAGTCTAGTTTCCGGTTTCATGCCCCACAATACGCGGAAATCACGGAAGATTTAGAAGAATGAATATGGACCAAATAGATGAGCACTTGGCAGAAGACATCCGAAAGTATGACCACTTGTGTAACCCGTCACTGACTGGCCGATTTGTCTGCCAGAAATAGGCTACGAGGAGCCGGAGTGGCGATCTAAATAAACGGTCGACGAAGAAGAAGACGTCTCTTCTTTGTGTGTTTTGTCTTCGACAAACAACGTTACTCCGCCTAGTGTTCTGGCGGTGAATTGCGTTGCAATACGTAAGAGAAGCCTAAATAAAAACGAGTCCGTCGATGCAACTGCGTGGTCTTCCGCGGTAGCAGGACTATAATTCGGCCTTAAGTGGGAGGCAAAGTAGGAGGAAGCCCGAACAACAGGAGACTTACACAGAGGCATAGAGAGGAGCAATCTGTCTGAAAAGCCCAAACACATGAGAAACAAACAACACTGTTGTTAAAAGAAATAAGTTTTTAATGAAAAGAATTTGGAGAAGCCAAAACAGGAGAAAAATCCACAGGAACTTGGTGACATAAGCTGATGTTTGAAGGAAGAAACAATATATTCTTCCAGGGCTGGGTCTGCCATTTCCAATTCCAAAAGCACACTTGAAGCACTGGTCCACTTTTTGCTGATTTTTTGGAAAATGACTTTGTCCAGGCGTTGCATCATTCTTGGGGTGATCTCAAAATCTTCATCCTGGATTTTGACCCATATGTTCTCGAACAGACGCTCGATGAGGGTGTTTGGGGATCTGAGCGTGTCCAACACCTTTGCTTTTCTAAAGATCCTCGAAACCAGCTTCATAACAATTACCCTGATGGATACTTTTCTTCCGTCCTCTGTTGACTCTTGCTCTTCGCTGAATTCTTCAGTGAATTCAGCAGGGGTCACCTCGCTTTCTGAGCCAGACCCTTGACTTTCATCCGAAGGCAGACTGGCCCCACCGCTCGAGCCCTCTGACACAGCTTTTTCCAAAGTAAGTGTTATCACCCTGGAAGTCAGAGGTTCTGACTGTGTGTGAAGCCACCACCTCATTACTCCAAGGAAACACCACACCATGGCAAGGAGGTCAGCTGATATGATAGCAGGTGGCGGTAAAACCATTATGCTTAAGCGCTTTGGTCCGGAGGTGGTCTTGGGTCTCATCCTTTCAATGTGATTGCTGAGGATATTTTTCAGCTCATTGGTTAACACAAGGGTTGCACCACTGAGGATATCCTCAATCCATTGAGACCCATTCTGCCCCTGCTCTATCTCACCAACTACTGTTGGAAGCAGAGCGTCAATTTCATTCATGACAGACTGAATTGACTGCCTACTTAACACCTTGTCAAAGGCAGGGTTGTCAGGGCTGTCAAAGTACTTGATATTAAGTCTCTCCACAAGATGACCAATGGACGCTTGGGCAAACTGTTTTGCAGCGCATGTCTTAATCCTTCCACACACTTTCTTCAAAGAGGGTGAGCTTTGGGCTGCTTCTAGATCATCTTGGTTTTGCATCATGATTTCATCCACAATCACCTCAGCAACGTCATCTGCAACCTTCTTCATCTCCAGAGTGGAGCCAGATTCCAACTGCTCATAAGCAGAGTCGGAAATTTCATCTGAAGAAGATTTGGTGAACTGAGAGACCTCATCCTTGATGATCTCCTGGAAAGTTTGGGATGTTTCAGACAAAAGACTTTCTCTGTCTTCTGAGATTGTCTTTGAAGATGAGGATGATGGGTGACCGACCTTCTTTGTGCTCTCACAAGGTGCACACTCACGTTTCAGGTTCCTCATGAGTCCTTTGATCATTTGGCCGGCCTGTTGAATCAGACATTGCAGTCTTTTTGGAGGTGTGATACGAGGAATGGTTTGCTTCCCACTGTCCACGCTCATGGAGAGGACAGAGTTGACACACTCTGCAATCTCTTTAGCGATCAACCTTGTCAACTTGTCTGAGCTGACCAGCTTGACCTCATCTTGAACATCAAGAGCCTTAGCAAAAATCTGAGGAAGTGTGTTGCCCAAAGAGCAAATCACACCATTCAGAGACACAGGCCCAGCGGTGCTCACATGACCCTTTAGGGTGGATTGTGTCTGTAAATAGACAATTTCCAGCAGTTTCTCTCCCAGTAGAGTTATTGTGGCCACATCAGGTTGGCCCGCTTTCGAAAGATTCCATTGT
Organism: Platichthys flesus; assembly: GCF_949316205.1. Classification (NCBI taxonomy): domain Eukaryota; kingdom Metazoa; phylum Chordata; class Actinopteri; order Pleuronectiformes; family Pleuronectidae; genus Platichthys; species Platichthys flesus. The sequence continues at coordinate 18,564,493 of NC_084962.1, forward strand.
TCCAATGTCATGCCTTCGAAGTAGGACGTCACAATGGTCAAAATGCTGTCGATGTCCATATTGTTGTTTCTGATATTGTTTTCCAATACTTCTGTAATTGGCTTGGCGTTTAAATATCAGGTTGAATATACTTGTATTCCAGGGTAGGGATAGTAAGTGATAGTAAGTGCTCTCTCGGTTTGCCGGAGACTACATCGAGCATTCACCTATCAACTAGAGGAAAAACAAAAAACAAAGAGATAACACACCTATGAGAACACGCACTAAAGAGTACACACTAAAGAGGCGAACACACTCACCAAAGAGAACACGCACTGAAGAGTACACACTAAAGAGAGAACAAACTCACCAAAGAGAACGGCATCGAGGACAGCTGACATCACAGCTGGGGGCGTGGCTTTCCAACAAGCCACGCCCCCACATATTGACTGTTGATGTCGGTAGCAGCGGTAGCTACCTCGACATAACACGATGCAAGCTGGTTAGAAATTGTCTAACTTTTACCAGCTCTGCAAAACATCACCATGTCACAGGACCTTAACATATTGTGGGAGCGAGGTTCAGAACGTGCAGTTGTTCTCCTTCAGCTGCAGCACCTGGGAACCAGAGTCTATGGAACCGGCCCTATGACACTTTATCCACATGACGTATCTTACGTTATATTCTTACACATTCAGAACAATTAACTGCTGCTTATTTTTCTACAAAGGGGATGAGATGTCTTTGATCTCTAACTGACAGCTTTCTATTTACACTTAGAGTTTACATGTTCTGTCATTAAAACAGTTTTGTTCAGGCGATTGTTTGTGTGAACTGATTAATGAACATGTAGGTTTTTTTTTGTCTTTAGATTTATTTTGCTGACTTGTTTTTTGGGAATTATAAACTAGAACATGAATAAATTACCTTGTTGAGAATGTCAGCAAACTATACAAGGAAACATTGTCATGTGGAAAACACACACACACACACACACACACACACACACAGACACACACATGTGCTTGCTTCAGTTGTTTGGATTGAAGCTGCAAGGTTATACCAACAAGCTAGTCACCTGCCAGGTTACAACTCACATGTTCACGAACAACCCTCCTTTTCCCCCATTCCCTCAATAAACTCTCTCTCATTTTTTCCCCCTGTTTCCCTCTCTTACTCTCACACATGCACATAAACACACTCTCAGTTGGGAGATTCTGTACTGTGTTAACTAAAGGCCGAATTAAAGTCGGGTTGTTCGCCAATTTTTCTAACTATACGACAAAGCGACTTAAGCCTCACGCAGCCCGCAAGGCTTGTGATTGGTCGGCTTACTACATCCCGTCCGGAGTCTAGTTTCCGGTTTCATGCCCCACAATACGCGGAAATCAGGGAAGATTTAGAAGAATGAATATGGACCAAATAGATGAGCACTTGGCAGAAGAGATCCGAAAGTATGACCACTTGTGTAACCCGTCACTGACTGGCCGATTTGTCTGCCAGAAATAGGCTATGAGGAGCCGGAGTGGCGATCTAAATAAACGGTCGACGAAGAAGAAGACGTCTCTTCTTTGTGTGTTTTATTTTCGACAAACAACGTTACACCGCCTAGTGTTCTGGCGGTGAATTGCGTTGCAACACGTGCAACACGTTAGAAAAGCATAAATCAAAACGAGTCCGTCGATGAAACTGCGTGGCCTTTCGCGGTTGCAGTCGCAGGACTATAATTCGGCCTTAAGTGGGAGGCAAAGTAGGAGGAAACCCGAACAACAGGAGTCTTACACAGAGGCATAGAGAGGAGCAATCTGTCTGAAAAGCCCAAACACATGAGAAACAAACAACACTGTTGTTAAAAGAAGTAAGATTTTAATGAAAAGAATTTGGAGAAGCCAAAACAGGAGAAAAATCCATAGGAACTTGGTGACATAAGCTGATGTTTGAAGGAAGAAACAATATATTCTTCCAGGGCTGGGTCTGCCATTTCCAATTCCAAAAGCACACTTGAAGCACTGGTCCACTTTTTGCTGATTTTTTGGAAAATGACTTTGTCCAGGCGTTGCATCATTCTTGGGGTGATCTCAAAATCTTCATCCTGGATTTTGACCCATATGTTCTCGAACAGACGCTCGATGAGGGCGTTTGGGGATCTGAGCGTGTCCAACACCTTTGCTTTTCTAAAGATCCTCGAAACCAGCTTCATAACAATTACCCTGATGGATACTTTTCTTCCGTCCTCTGTTGACTCTTGCTCTTCGCTGAATTCTTCAGTGAATTCAGCAGGGGTCACCTCGCTTTCTGAGCCAGACCCTTGACTTTCATCCGAAGGCAGACTGGCCCCACCGATCGAGCCCTCTGACACAGCTTTTTCCAAAGTAAGTGTTATCACCCTGGAAGTGAGAGGTTCTGACTGTGTGTGAAGCCACCACCTCATTACTCCAAGGAAACACCACACCATGGCAAGGAGGTCAGCTGATATGATAGCAGGTGGCGGTAAAACCATTATGCTTAAGCGCTTTGGTCCTGAGGTGGTCTTGGGTCTCATCCTTTCAATGTGATTGCTGAGGATATTTTTCAGCTCATTGGTTAACACAAGGGTTGCACCACTGAGGATATCCTCAATCCATTGAGACCCATTCTGCCCCTGCTCTATCTCACCAACTACTGTTGGAAGCAGAGCGTCAATTTCATTCATGACAGACTGAATTGACTGCCTACTTAACACCTTGTCAAAGGCAGGGTTGTCAGGGCTGTCAAAGTACTTGATATTAAGTCTCTCCACAAGATGACCAATGGACGCTTGGGCAAACTGTTTTGCAGCGCATGTCTTAATCCTTCCACACACTTTCTTCAAAGAGGGTGAGCTTTGGGCTGCTTCTAGATCATCTTGGTTTTGCATCATGATTTCATCCACAATCACCTCAGCAACGTCATCTGCAACCTTCTTCATCTCCAGAGTGGAGCCAGATTCCAACTGCTCATAAGCAGAGTCGGAAATTTCATCTGAAGAAGATTTGGTGAACTGAGAGACCTCATCCTTGATGATCTCCTGGAAAGTTTGGGATGTTTCAGACAAAAGACTTTCTCTGTCTTCTGAGATTGTCTTTGAAGATGAGGATGATGGGTGACCGACCTTCTTTGTGCTCTCACAAGGTGCACACTCACGTTTCAGGTTCCTCATGAGTCCTTTGATCATTTGGCCGGCCTGTTGAATCAGACATTGCAGTCTTTTTGGAGGTGTGATACGAGGAATGGTTTGCTTCCCACTGTCCACGCTCATGGAGAGGACAGAGTTGACACACTCTGCAATCTCTTTAGCGATCAACCTTGTCAACTTGTCTGAGCTGACCAGCTTGACCTCATCTTGAACATCAAGAGCCTTAGCAAAAATCTGAGGAAGTGTGTTGCCCAAAGAGCAAATCACACCATTCAGAGACACAGGCCCAGCGGTGCTCACATGACCCTTTAGGGTGGATTGTGTCTGTAAATAGACAATTTCCAGCAGTTTCTCTCCCAGTAGAGTTATTGTGGCCACATCAGGTTGGCCCGCTTTCGAAAGATTCCATTGTTCCAATGTCATGCCTTCGAAGTAGGACGTCACAATGGTCAAAATGCTGTCGATGTCCATATTGTTGTTTCTGATATTGTTTTCCAATACTTCTGTAATTGGCTTGGCGTTTAAATATCAGGTTGAATATACTTGTATTCCAGGGTAGGGATAGTAAGTGATAGTAAGTGCTCTCTCGGTTTGCCGGAGACTACATCGAGCATTCACCTATCAACTAGAGGAAAAACAAAAAACAAAGAGATAACACACCTATGAGAACACGCACTAAAGAGTACACACTAAAGAGGCGAACACACTCACCAAAGAGAACACGCACTGAAGAGTACACACTAAAGAGAGAACAAACTCACCAAAGAGAAAGGCATCGAGGACAGCTGACATCACAGCTGGGGGCGTGGCTTTCCAACAAGCCACGCCCCCACATATTGACTGTTGATGTCGGTAGCAGCGGTAGCTACCTCGACATAACACGATGCAAGCTGGTTAGAAATTGTCTAACTTTTACCAGCTCTGCAAAACATCACCATGTCACAGGACCTTAACATATTGTGGGAGCGAGGTTCAGAACGTGCAGTTGTTCTCCTTCAGCTGCAGCACCTGGGAACCAGAGTCTATGGAACCGGCCCTATGACACTTTATCCACATGACGTATCTTACGTTATATTCTTACACATTCAGAACAATTAACTGCTGCTTATTTTTCTACAAAGGGGATGAGATGTCTTTGATCTCTAACTGACAGCTTTCTATTTACACTTAGAGTTTACATGTTCTGTCATTAAAACAGTTTTGTTCAGGCGATTGTTTGTGTGAACTGATTAATGAACATGTAGGTTTTTTTTTGTCTTTAGATTTATTTTGCTGACTTGTTTTTTGGGAATTATAAACTAGAACATGAATAAATTACCTTGTTGAGAATGTCAGCAAACTATACAAGGAAACATTGTCATGTGGAAAACACACACACACACACACACACACACACACACAGACACACACATGTGCTTGCTTCAGTTGTTTGGATTGAAGCTGCAAGGTTATACCAACAAGCTAGTCACCTGCCAGGTTACAACTCACATGTTCACGAACAACCCTCCTTTTCCCCCATTCCCTCAATAAACTCTCTCTCATTTTTTCCCCCTGTTTCCCTCTCTTACTCTCACACATGCACATAAACACACTCTCAGTTGGGAGATTCTGTACTGTGTTAACTAAAGGCCGAATTAAAGTCGGGTTGTTCGCCAATTTTTCTAACTATACGACAAAGCGACTTAAGCCTCACGCAGCCCGCAAGGCTTGTGATTGGTCGGCTTACTACATCCCGTCCGGAGTCTAGTTTCCGGTTTCATGCCCCACAATACGCGGAAATCAGGGAAGATTTAGAAGAATGAATATGGACCAAATAGATGAGCACTTGGCAGAAGAGATCCGAAAGTATGACCACTTGTGTAACCCGTCACTGACTGGCCGATTTGTCTGCCAGAAATAGGCTATGAGGAGCCGGAGTGGCGATCTAAATAAACGGTCGACGAAGAAGAAGACGTCTCTTCTTTGTGTGTTTTATTTTCGACAAACAACGTTACACCGCCTAGTGTTCTGGCGGTGAATTGCGTTGCAACACGTGCAACACGTTAGAAAAGCATAAATCAAAACGAGTCCGTCGATGAAACTGCGTGGCCTTTCGCGGTTGCAGTCGCAGGACTATAATTCGGCCTTAAGTGGGAGGCAAAGTAGGACGAAACCCGAACAACAGGAGTCTTACACAGAGGCATAGAGAGGAGCAATCTGTCTGAAAAGCCCAAACACATGAGAAACAAACAACACTGTTGTTAAAAGAAGTAAGATTTTAATGAAAAGAATTTGGAGAAGCCAAAACAGGAGAAAAATCCATAGGAACTTGGTGACATAAGCTGATGTTTGAAGGAAGAAACAATATATTCTTCCAGGGCTGGGTCTGCCATTTCCAATTCCAAAAGCACACTTGAAGCACTGGTCCACTTTTTGCTGATTTTTTGGAAAATGACTTTGTCCAGGCGTTGCATCATTCTTGGGGTGATCTCAAAATCTTCATCCTGGATTTTGACCCATATGTTCTCGAACAGACGCTCGATGAGGGCGTTTGGGGATCTGAGCGTGTCCAACACCTTTGCTTTTCTAAAGATCCTCGAAACCAGCTTCATAACAATTACCCTGATGGATACTTTTCTTCCGTCCTCTGTTGACTCTTGCTCTTCGCTGAATTCTTCAGTGAATTCAGCAGGGGTCACCTCGCTTTCTGAGCCAGACCCTTGACTTTCATCCGAAGGCAGACTGGCCCCACCGATCGAGCCCTCTGACACAGCTTTTTCCAAAGTAAGTGTTATCACCCTGGAAGTGAGAGGTTCTGACTGTGTGTGAAGCCACCACCTCATTACTCCAAGGAAACACCACACCATGGCAAGGAGGTCAGCTGATATGATAGCAGGTGGCGGTAAAACCATTATGCTTAAGCGCTTTGGTCCTGAGGTGGTCTTGGGTCTCATCCTTTCAATGTGATTGCTGAGGATATTTTTCAGCTCATTGGTTAACACAAGGGTTTCACCACTGAGGAAATCCTCAATCCATGGAGACCCATTCTGCCCCTGCTCTATCTCACCAACTACTGTTGGAAGCAGAGCGTCAATTTCATTCATGACAGACTGAATTGACTGCCTACTTAACACCTTGTCGAAGGCAGGGTTGTCAGGGCTGTCAAAGTACTTGATATTAAGTCTCTCCACAAGATGACCAATGGACGCTTGGGCAAACTGTTTTGCAGCGCATGTCTTAATCCTTCCACACACTTTCTTCAAAGAGGGTGAGCTTTGGGCTGCTTCTAGATCATCTTGGTTTTGCATCATGATTTCATCCACAATCACCTCAGCAACGTCATCTGCAACCTTCTTCATCTCCAGAGTGGAGCCAGATTCCAACTGCTCATAAGCAGAGTCGGAAATTTCATCTGAAGAAGATTTGGTGAACTGAGAGACCTCATCCTTGATGATCTCCTGGAAAGTTTGGGATGTTTCAGACAAAAGACTTTCTCTGTCTTCTGAGATTGTCTTTGAAGATGAGGATGATGGGTGACCGACCTTCTTTGTGCTCTTACAAGGTGCACACTCACGTTTCAGGTTCCTCATGAGTCCTTTGATCATTTGGCCGGCCTGTTGAATCAGACATTGCAGTCTTTTTGGAGGTGTGATACGAGGAATGGTTTGCTTCCCACTGTCCACGCTCATGGAGAGGACAGAGTTGACACACTCTGCAATCTCTTTAGCGATCAACCTTGTCAACTTGTCTGAGCTGACCAGCTTGACCTCATCTTGAACATCAAGAGCCTTAGCAAAAATCTGAGGAAGTGTGTTGCCCAAAGAGCAAATCACACCATTCAGAGACACAGGCCCAGCGGTGCTCACATGACCCTTTAGGGTGGATTGTGTCTGTAAATAGACAATTTCCAGCAGTTTCTCTCCCAGTAGAGTTATTGTGGCCACATCAGGTTGGCCCGCTTTCGAAAGATTCCATTGTTCCAATGTCATGCCTTCGAAGTAGGACGTCACAATGGTCAAAATGCTGTCGATGTCCATATTGTTGTTTCTGATATTGTTTTCCAATACTTCTGTAATTGGCTTGGCGTTTAAATATCAGGTTGAATATACTTGTATTCCAGGGTAGGGATAGTAAGTGATAGTAAGTGCTCTCTCGGTTTGCCGGAGACTACATCGAGCATTCACCTATCAACTAGAGGAAAAACAAAAAACAAAGAGATAACACACCTATGAGAACACGCACTAAAGAGTACACACTAAAGAGGCGAACACACTCACCAAAGAGAACACGCACTGAAGAGTACACACTAAAGGGAGAACAAACTCACCAAAGAGAACGGCATCGAGGACAGCTGACATCACAGCTGGGGGCGTGGTTTTCCAACAAGCCACGCCCCCACATATTGACTGTTGATGTCGGTAGCAGCGGTAGCTACCTCGACATAACACGATGCAAGCTGGTTAGAAATTGTCTAACTTTTACCAGCTCTGCAAAACATCACCATGTCACAGGACCTTAACATATTGTGGGAGCGAGGTTCAGAACGTGCAGTTGTTCTCCTTCAGCTGCAGCACCTGGGAACCAAAGTCTATGGAACCGGCCCTATGACACTTTATCCACATGACGTATCTTACGTTATATTCTTACACATTCAGAACAATTAACTGCTGCTTATTTTTCTACAAAGGGGATGAGATGTCTTTGATCTCTAACTGACAGCTTTCTATTTACACTTAGAGTTTACATGTTCTGTCATTAAAACAGTTTTGTTCAGGCGATTGTTTGTGTGAACTGATTAATGATCATGTAGGTGTTTTTTTGTCTTTAGATTTATTTTGCTGACTTGTTTTTTGGGAATTATAAACTAGAACATGAATAAATTACCTTGTTGAGAATGTCAGCAAACTATACAAGGAAACATTGTCATGTGGAAAACACACACACACACACACACACACACACACACACACAGACACACACATGTGCTTGCTTCAGTTGTTTGGATTGAAGCTGCAAGGTTATACCAACAAGCTAGTCACCTGCCAGGTTACAACTCACATGTTCACGAACAACCCTCCTTTTCCCCCATTCCCTCAATAAACTCTCTCTCATTTTTTCCCCCTGTTTCCCTCTCTTACTCTCACACATGCACATAAACACACTCTCAGTTGTGAGATTCTGTACTGTGTTAACTAAAGGCCGAATTAAAGTCGGGTTGTTCGCCAATTTTTCTAACTATACGACAAAGCGACTTAAGCCTCACGCAGCCCGCAAGGCTTGTGATTGGTCGGCTTACTACATCCCGTCCGGAGTCTAGTTTCCGGTTTCATGCCCCACAATACGCGGAAATCAGGGAAGATTTAGAAGAATGAATATGGACCAAATAGATGAGCACTTGGCAGAAGAGATCCGAAAGTATGACCACTTGTGTAACCCGTCACTGACTGGCCGATTTGTCTGCCAGAAATAGGCTATGAGGAGCCGGAGTGGCGATCTAAATAAACGGTCGACGAAGAAGAAGACGTCTCTTCTTTGTGTGTTTTATTTTGGACAAACAACGTTACACCGCCTAGTGTTCTGGCGGTGAATTGCGTTGCAACACATGCAACACGTTAGAAAAGCATAAATCAAAACGAGTCCGTCGATGAAACTGCGTGGCCTTTCGCGGTTGCAGTCGCAGGACTATAATTCGGCCTTAAGTTGGAGGCAAAGTAGGAGGAAACCCGAACAACAGGAGTCTTACACAGAGGCATAGAGAGGAGCAATCTGTCTGAAAAGCCCAAACACATGAGAAACAAACAACACTGTTGTTAAAAGAAGTAAGATTTTAATGAAAAGAATTTGGAGAAGCCAAAACAGGAGAAAAATCCACAGGAACTTGGTGACATAAGCTGATGTTTGAAGGAAGAAACAATATATTCTTCCAGGGCTGGGTCTGCCATTTCCAATTCCAAAAGCACACTTGAAGCACTGGTCCACTTTTTGCTGATTTTTTGGAAAATGACTTTGTCCAGGCGTTGCATCATTCTTGGGGTGATCTCAAAATCTTCATCCTGGATTTTGACCCATATGTTCTCGAACAGACGCTCGATGAGGGCGTTTGGGGATCTGAGCGTGTCCAACACCTTTGCTTTTCTAAAGATCCTCGAAACCAGCTTCATAACAATTACCCTGATGGATACTTTTCTTCCGTCCTCTGTTGACTCTTGCTCTTCGCTGAATTCTTCAGTGAATTCAGCAGGGGTCACCTCGCTTTCTGAGCCAGACCCTTGACTTTCATCCGAAGGCAGACTGGCCCCACCGATCGAGCCCTCTGACACAGCTTTTTCCAAAGTAAGTGTTATCACCCTGGAAGTGAGAGGTTCTGACTGTGTGTGAAGCCACCACCTCATTACTCCAAGGAAACACCACACCATGGCAAGGAGGTCAGCTGATATGATAGCAGGTGGCGGTAAAACCATTATGCTTAAGCGCTTTGGTCCTGAGGTGGTCTTGGGTCTCATCCTTTCAATGTGATTGCTGAGGATATTTTTCAGCTCATTGGTTAACACAAGGGTTTCACCACTGAGGATATCCTCAATCCATGGAGACCCATTCTGCCCCTGCTCTATCTCACCAACTACTGTTGGAAGCAGAGCGTCAATTTCATTCATGACAGACTGAATTGACTGCCTACTTAACACCTTGTCGAAGGCAGGGTTGTCAGGGCTGTCAAAGTACTTGATATTAAGTCTCTCCACAAGATGACCAATGGACGCTTGGGCAAACTGCTTTGCAGCGCATGTCTTAATCCTTCCACACACTTTCTTCAGAGAGGGTGAGCTTTGGGCTGCTTCTAGATCATCTTGGTTTTGCATCATGATTTCATCCACAATCACCTCAGCAACGTCATCTGCAACCTTCTTCATCTCCAGAGTGGAGCCAGATTCCAACTGCTCATAAGCAGAGTTTGAAATTTCATCTGAAGAAGATTTGGTGAACTGAGAGACCTCATCCTTGATGATCTCCTGGACAGTTTGGGATGTTTCAGACAAAAGACTTTCTCTGTCTTCTGAGATTGTCTTTGAAGATGAGGATGATGACTGACCGACCTTCTTTGTGCTCTTGCAAGGTGCACACTCACGTTTCAGGTTCCTCATGAGTCCTTTGATCATTTGGCCGGCCTGTTGAATCAGACATTGCAGTCTTTTTGGAGGTGTGATACGAGGAATGGTTTCCTTCCCACTGTCCACGCTCATGGAGAGGACAGAGTTGACACACTCTGCAATCTCTTTAGCGATCAACCTTGTCAACTTGTCTGAGCTGACCAGCTTAACCTCGTCTTGAACATCAAGAGCCTGAGCAAAAATCTGAGGAAGTGTGTTGCCCAAAGAGCAAATCACACCATTCAGAGACACAGGCCCAGCGGTGCTCACATGACCCTTTAGGGTGGATTGTGTCTGTAAATAGACAATTTCCAGCAGTTTCTCTCCCAGTAGAGTTATTGTGGCCACATCAGGTTGGCCCGCTTTCAAAAGATTCCATTGATCTGATGTCATGCCTTCGAAATAGGACGTTACAATGGTCAAAATGCTGTCGATGTCCATATTGTTGTTTCTGATATTGTTTTCCAATACTTCTGTAATTGGCTTGGCGTTTAAATATCAGGTTGAATATCCTTGTATGTCCAGGGTAGGGATAGTAAGTGATAGTAAGTGCTCTCTCGGTTTGCCGTAGACTACATCGAGCATTCACCTATCAACTAGAGGAAAAACAAAAAACAAAGAGATAACACACCTATGAGAACACGCACTAAAGAGTACACACGAAAGGGCGAACACACTCACCAAAGAGAGCATGCACTAAAGAGTACACACTAAAGGGAGAACACACTCACCAAAGAGAAAGGCATCGAGGACAGCTGACATCACAGCTGGGGGCGTGGCTTTCCAACAAGCCACGCCCCCAAATATTGACTGTTGATGTCAGTAGCAGCGGTAGCTACCTCGACATAACACGATGCAAGCTGGTTAGAAATTGTCTGACTTTTACCAGCTCTGCAAAACATCACCATGTCACAGGACCTTAACATATTGTGGGAGCGAGGTTCAGAATGTGCAGTTGTTCTCCTTCAGCTTCAGCACCTGGGAACCAAAGTCTATGGAACCGGCCCTATGACACTTTATCCACATGACATATCTTACGTTATATTCTTACACATTCAGAACAATTAACTGCTGCTTATTTTTCTACAAAGGGGATGAGATGTCTTTGATCTCTAACTGACAGTTGTCTATTTACACTTAGAGTTTACATGTTCTGTCATTAAAACTGTTTTGTTCAGGCGATTGTTTGTGTGAAGTTATTAATGATCATGTAGGTGTTTTTTTTGTCCTTTCGATTATAAACTAGAACATAATTAAATTACCTTGTTGAGAGGTGGTCTTGGGTCTCATCCTTTAATGTGATTTCTGAGGATATTTTTCAGCTCATTGGTTAACTCGAGGGTTTCACCACTGAAAATATCCTCAATCCATTGAGGCCCATTCTGCTCCTCCTCACATTGTCCTCACGACTCCTCAGACTCCATCACGTCTCCTCACAGCTCCTCACAAACACCTCAGTGAACTTCACGTCTCCTCCGTCACCTCCATCACGTCGTAACACATCACTTCAAGTCGATTCACGTCATCTGTAATAAGTGTTTCTATTCTACAAATGTCACAGAAGGACAAAAATTTCATATTAGAAGAGCTGATATTTTAATATTCTGTGATTAGATAGATCACATATGTCACAGTCTGTTAGTCCAATATCCAAATAGTCAATTGGCTCCAACTGTTCCTCTGTAACTAATTTGACGTTTCTTGGTTCCTGCTTTCATATTTGAATCAGGTGTCAACATGGTAACAGTGTGTTCCCATCATCCGTCATGTGAGAGTATAACAGGGAGTAATTGACAGATGACCCACAAGGGCACCCCCCCCTCCCCTGCCAGCAGCTGGGGGGGTGGGGGGTTGGGGGCTCACTGTTTGTTTGTGAGTATTAAAGGTGTCACTGTCCAAAATGTCAATTATATAAGTTGACTTTAATTTCCTTTGGCTTTACAGTCCTCACAGACGCACAAAGCCGGCAGTGTCACACACACACACACACACACACACACACACGCACGGTCTGTCAGCTGAACCAATCTGACTGGAAAATAGTGACGACAGCAGTTTCCCTCTTTAAATATCAGTTAAAGACGCCAACAGTTTGTGGACACACAACTCTGTTTCTGTGAAGTTCACAATTTCTTCTTGCTTTTCTTAGTTGTTTGTTTCTCACGTAGAGAACTACATAAATGATTGTGTTTGTATTTAATTAAAAGGAAATGCCGATTTCAGTGTCGATTTTATAATAACGTGGATTCAAATTTGCAAATCAGTCATGCAGTTGCATTAGTATGCCTCACCATGCTATGACATACATGCCGTTGTATGTTTTTTATTGTGTGTCAGTATGCGTGCGTCTATAGTTGTGTGTGTGTATGTGTAGCCCCCTTTTCCCCAGTGAAAGCACTCCAGTTCGCATCTCCTGGGAAACCACTCTTTTCTCATGGCTGCCAGGCCTCCAGGGCAGTGCTTTACATACCGCAACCCCCCCCCCCCCCCCCACACACACATACACACACCACCACCACCACCACCACAACTGCCTTGTTTACCGCAGTCACAACCCCTTTACCATTCACGTCTGCACAGCCATCTCTTTGTTACTCCTCTTCTATCAGTTTTTCTCTTCCTCTTTCTATCCCTCCGTCTCCCCTCCATCTCCTCTGAGCTCCACTGGAGTCTGACCTGATCCCAGAAGCTCTCTGTTCAATATCAGACCAGTAACCCACCGATGTGAGTTGAGTTCTGGGTTTATTAGGACTTACACTATCTATCTACCAGACACCGTGCAAGATGTGTGATTCTACAAGACAAATTAAAGGAAACACAAAAACCAAAAATCCCGTTTTGGTCCCATCTGGTTGAGGAACAGATCTCAGGCTCCAGATCTTTCCTCCCCTCTCATTCTGTTCTCTCTCCTGCTCCCCTCCTCCCTTTCTGCTCTTCCTCCCTCTATTCTCCCCCCTCCATCTTTCTGAGTTGATTCTGCGTGACTGGGAAACCATTGTGCTCTGCCCCTGAAACACATTGCATACAGGCATCCATGCAGAATACACACACACACACACACAGACACACACAGAGGAATGTTTATGGAAGGTTCCTCTCAGTTTGTTTGAGTCTCATCAGAAATAATCAAGCTGTGGTTTTATTAATGAGCTGAATGTTAAATCCTCGTGGCAATACACACTTTTCCCCACACATTATAATTTGAATATACCTTCTGGTTCTTCTTGTAGGACAATGGCTGCCAACATGCGTATCCTCATCAAGGGAGGGAAGGTGGTGAATGATGATTTCACCCAGGAAGCAGACGTCTACATCGAGAATGGCATCATTCAGCAGGTAACCCACCCACTCTGTCTGACACGTTAGAATACAAACAGTACTGTCACATCTAATTCACCTCAGGCACACAACACACCAGTATGGATACCGACACATTTGCTTCCCCCCCCCCCCCCCCCCCATGTACCCCCAGCTGTTCCCGTGGACTCATTTCACAATAAAACAATACGAGGAGAACGAAGGACTCACTGACAGCAAACACTAAAATTAGCTCACGGGCTGCTGTCATGTGAAGAAGATGCATTTTAATCAAAGCTCTTTTAAAGTTCTGCTGAAACATGGAACTATTTTTATCACAAAAAACAGCGTTGATGTCAGAAGGTGCTCGAGTCCAACCTGTGAACAAACACAGATTTACTTTCTGTCATTGATTCAGGCTGTGGATTGATATTGCTTCTGAAATATTAATTAATTAATATTGTTGTTTGCTCTAATCTACCAGTAGTAATATATTTTAGGAGTTAATGGTACTTTTACTTTGCTTTTCTAGTTTAAATGATCACTCAAAACTCTTTTCACTACAAACCACATTCACCCATTCACACACATTCCTACAGCAGTACTACATGCCACTTTTTTGACAGCGGCTCTTCCAGCACCATGACAGTCCTGTTCAAATGCAAGGTAGAGGTGACTATACAGTGTGTAGCAGAGTTGTGTGATTTGAACGTTGTTGTCGTCTCCGGCAGGTTGGTAAGGAGCTGATGATCCCGGGCGGGGCCAAGGTGATCGATGCCTCTGGGAAGCTGGTGCTGCCGGGCGGCATAGACACCAGTGTGCACCTGGAGCAGACCTTCATGAACGCCAGCATCCAGGAGGACTTCTACAGTGGGACCAAGGTACACACACACACACAGACACACACTTTGCTGTGTTATGACTACAGGAGGTAAGCACAGGGTGACCTATTATCGAACGCATTTAGACCCCAGAGACAGCTGTAGGTCACAGACATACTTTCTTCCTCTGTCTCGTCTGTATTTAAATATTCGTCGATGACCACACACGTGTTCCCTGTGTGATGCAAACCCAAACAGCTGTCACACGTGTGCAGCGGAACGCAAAGACACACTCAGCTGTTCAGTCCTCATTCATACGGGGGGGGGGGGTTATGAGCTAATTTCCACTTGGATTGCTCTACATATTTTCCCAGTGATCAACCCGAGACCCAGAGGATTTAATAATTAGGAGATTTTAAAAATTCAAAAGAGAGGCAGCGTGTTAATTACCGCCCGCAGCATCGGGCGTGTTCAGGAAGATGTTGTGTGATGTTGTTGCTGTTGTTTTGTTGTCTTGCAAGTTGTCTAGTTCTCGAGGTTACAGGCTTTGCCCTGGATGTATGAAGTCGTGGCAGCTGTTGATCACAAGGAGGAAGCGACTATGAAGCTATTACCCTAACACCTTACCTTAATTAAACTTCAGGGCTGTATTAACAGAGTTGAATAGTGTGGTAGTATTGATATGGAGATTAATATTGATATGGAGCTCAAATGCTCCTGTGGATTGGACATAGATTTAGTTTTTGAAACGCCATCTTAAAACGGATCCAGTCTAAGAAGATCATCTGATTATCTATAGATCTAAATCACCCCCCGTGTATCTTTCATATTTTCAAACCAGCACCACCAGTCTGTGTGTGTGGGTGTGTGTTGAGGATTTAGCTGGTGAATAGAGTGAAGTGCCGGGACTCCCAGTGAAACCAGTCTAATGGAATGTCAGATGAAGTGCAGTGAGAGGAATTTGGGGCAGATTGAATTCTCCGTGTGCCAGCTTTACCCCGGCAACCCCCCCCCCCCCCCCCCATTTACCAACCACTATACCCACTAACCTCGCTGCCTTGGCAACTAACCCCCCCACTCTCTGTCCCAATGGTAACTGAGTAACCACGGCAACAGCTCATGTGCAATTGGGATGAACCCCAAAACTATTCCCCCCCCATCATTTTGTAACAGTCTGCTTCATCTCCTGCTCTCCCTCCCTCCCTCCCTCCCTCCTTCCTTCCTTCCTCCTCTCTTTCTCGCCCTGCTTGATCCCCTCCGGTCTCACCCCATGCTCCCCCCCACCTCCCCACCCCCCACCCCCCATGCCCCCCCCCCACCCCCAACTAGGACTCGCACTGATCTGCAGTAAGAGCTGAATTTGCATAAACGGGTCTAATGCTACATGCATTTGTTCATTTTCATATTAAAGTTCAGGGTCAAACTGTAAAAAATATCAAACCTCAATTGCATTTCTTTGTAATAACAGTTTGATAAGTGGACCCGCATCGTTTCATTGTGTTGTCGTTATCGCAGCAGTGTGTGTTTCCTCCTGCCAGACGCTGCAGACCTCTTCTGTCAAGTGAAGTATGAATGCTGCTGATAGAGGCTGATCCCAGAGCTGCTGTGGTAATCTGTCTGACACTGATAGCCTCTGCCCGACTCCAGCACACAGGGATTCTCTCATCCTCTAGCCGGGTCATGTCTCAGTCACTCTCTCCCCCTGTCACCCCGTCTCCCCCTTTCTCCCCCCCCCTGGATTATATGAATCAAACATTTAGCTGCATACTCACAAACTATAGTTGTAATAATGAAGTTATGATTATTTCCTTTAATTGTTTATACATAAATGAACCACTATCTACATATAATGACCTTAATGAATGTCTGTCATATATATGTGAGTTGTGTGTTTGCTTGTTGTGTTTTTACTCCCTCACATTGTCACGTTCACACCAACACACATCCAGACACACACACATTTCCACTGCCTCTCCTCCGTCTGTTTTGCTTTCTTGTCAGGGGATTATCTTCACAGTAGGGGTTGGGGGCCTTTATTAGAGCGGGGCATCCATGTTAAAACATCTAAATGAGATAATAAATACTTAAAATACAAAATAACTTTAAGATTAAAATGAAATTAAAGAATGTCTTTTGGGAGTTTTGAACATATGAACATTCAAAAATTATTACACAAGTATTGACATGGATGAACAGCAATGTCTCTAAATTCTGTTTGTTTATTCCAGCACAGTTTATTACATTCCATTATGTTGGTATAAAGTAGTGACTAAAGTTTGATCTTAGAATCAAAGGTGTCTTTAAAATCATCATCCTTACACGAACAATAAAATCCTTGATGTTTGAAAGGTGAAATTAATTGGTGAAATCATATTTATATGATATTTATCTGATAATTTGTGGTGATTTGATATTTTTGGGTGATTTGGACATCTTGACTAGAATCAGAAATAGATTCTGTGAGTTTGAACAAAAGTCACATTCTTGTGATTTGAGGGATTTTTGATAAAGAGAGGTTAGAATGGAGTAAAAATAAAATAAAGTGAATGATCTACTAACTTCATGGTGGAGATTATTATTCAACTCCTGTCAGACCTGCTGGTTATTCTGGTTTCTACACTGAGTTTTTTGGTGGTTTCATTCCGCTCAGCCAGACGTCTCAGTTCTGTCATTGAAAAGTCTAAAATTGGATGTTTACTCAATGACTGTCCTTCCACTAAAAGAGAACAGGAAGAAAGAGATTTCCACCAGCAGACATCTTCCTTGTTTCCCTCCACACGGATGAGAACTCCTCCCGCTCAGAGCCGATGATGACAGAGAGACAGTGATGAACACACTCCCTTCTCTCTCTCTCCTTTTCCCACTGAAACAATCCCTCTTTCTGAAGACGTGCACTGGCAGTAAATTTCAATCAAGGTTTTCAAGAGAACCAGTTTGAATCCCACAATCCTCTGCTGTGGTAACATGAAACCTAATAGGTTGTTGGACACTGCAGCTGTCACTCAAACACGCCAACGTCTGCCACCAGAGCTCTTCTCTGGTCATTTCCTGTCTCACACATGATTGTTGCCGGTTTTCCCATCAGTCCTCTGTGCAATCTCCCTGTTGGTCTCTGGTGTGACAGGAGGAGGTGGTGGAGGGTGGAGGGCTGATCAGTTATCTGTTTTCATTTCTCCGTCATAGTTTAGTTTGCCTTAAATAAGTATTTAATGCTACAAGAACCAAGAGAAGTTTCCTTAGAGGGATTATTAAAGTCAGTCAACGTGTTTATGTGCTTAATATCATCTGAAGAGACGTGTGATCAGTCCATCAGTTTGTTTAAACAGTAACTACGAGACCGGACGATGATGCTGAGGAATCAGTTCATAGCTCACAACAGTCTTTGTTCTTTACAGTAGAATCATTGTTGTCCTTTCTCATCAATCTCTCTTTTTTCTCCCACTGCCTCCCATTGTATCTCTACCTCACTCTTCCCTTCCCTTCCTTCCTCCCCAACTCACCCCTTCCCTCCCCCTCACTCACCCCAGGCGGCCCTGATGGGTGGCACCACCATGGTGATGGGTCTGGTCCTGCCTGAGCAACACTGCTCCCTGTTGGACGCCTACGAGCACTGCAGGGCCCTGGCCGACGCCAAGGCGTGCTGTGACTACGCTCTGCATGTCGGCGTGACCTGGTGGGGCCCGAAGGTGAGATGCACAAGGGGGGGGGGGGGGGGGGGGGGGGGTTGAACCAATGATCAGCCTGGAAACACTTCTCTTTTATAAACAGTTAACCTCCTTTACTCCTTCTCTCCTTCGTCTTTTACAAAGCAGCCAAACCACTTTCATTTATGTGTGAAAGGTGCAGTGACCTAGATTAAACCTCACACGAAGTAGGTTAACACACATGCTCACTGGGCACATTACACAGATTCTATGAGTCAACGAGCCGACAGCCTCTGGCTCTGTGTCGGTGCGATATCATCTGCTGACTCTGAGAATGTGCTGCATCTCAGCGTCTGCAGGCAAATGATTTATGATCATTTTCTTCTTTTTTAATCAATCGTTAAAGAAGCAAGGGCACATACTATATTGTTTCATGGCTGATATTAATACATTTCATTTTTTTTATTTCATTTATTGATAAGAGAAGAGTCTGTTTACTTTTATAATTCCAAATAAATTATCTTCTGTACAAAATTAAAGGAATATACACGAGCAAAGTTATTATTGTTTTAACATATTACCTGGTAGAGTTCAAATATCTCCTCTTTGCATTTTGAGTTCATTTAACATATTTTTCCTTTGCTGCAAATTCCTCTGCAAGTCTGTGATAATCACCAAAGTCTCTGTGATCTCATCCTGGCTGCTGTCCAAGCTCAGTTCATGCCCCATATAACAAACACACACAGGCATTCCCACAGCCTAATGCACATCCCTGTCTGCCTGTGAGGGGTTCCAACTGACCAACTTACAGCTGGGATTCAAACCTGCGACCTTCTGCCCTTGTGATCAGGTGCGCAACGAGATGGAGACCCTGGTGAGGGAGCACGGGGTGAACTCCTTCCAGATGTTCATGGCCTACAAGGACATGATGATGCTGCGGGACTCCGAGCTCTACCAGACGCTCCAGACCTGTAAGGACATCGGGGCCGTGGCACGCGTCCACGCCGAGAACGGAGAGCTGGTGGCAGAGGTGCACAACACACACACACACACGCACACACACACACACTACAACCTCCATCCTCCACACAAAGTGAAAGTAGTGTGTATTTTAAATTGAAAGCATGCTGAAGTGTGTGTGTGTCTTGTCAGGGGGCCAAAGAGGCTCTGGATCTGGGCATCAGTGGACCAGAGGGAATCGAGATCAGTCGACCAGAAGAGGTACATTTACAACATATATATTAATTCTACTCAATTTAGACCTTACCCGGCTCTCATCCTGATTTTTTAAAATATTGATAAAAACAATAAATTGAATGAATTTGAGGTTGTTGTGTCCATATCAATCAAAATTTGAAAGAGAAGCCTTATTTTGACAAAACACATGTACAAAGAGTGTTTGTTAAATGTCTCATTGTGTGGTTGTGTGTCTTCTAACAACAGTTGGAGTCTGAGGCGACTCACAGAGCCGTCACCATAGCCAACAGGGTAAACATACACCGGACATTAGATCTTCACCTCCTTCTCATGTGTCTGTATGCCGGTGATAAATAAATGGATCCGATGTGATTGCAGGCTCGCTGCCCCATCTACCTGGTGAACGTGTCCAGTAT
Organism: Platichthys flesus; assembly: GCF_949316205.1. Classification (NCBI taxonomy): domain Eukaryota; kingdom Metazoa; phylum Chordata; class Actinopteri; order Pleuronectiformes; family Pleuronectidae; genus Platichthys; species Platichthys flesus. The sequence continues at coordinate 18,584,125 of NC_084962.1, forward strand.
GGCGGCTGGGGACATGATCAGTGCTGCTAAGATCCAAGGTGAGTCGCCCGCTCGGCCCTGAAGCTGGTGACGGTGATAAAGAGAGGTGGTAAACATCCCTCTCTTTTCTCTCTCTCTCTCTCCAGGTAAGGTTGTGCATGCAGAGACCACAGTGGCTCACGCGGTGCTGAATGGGATGCAGTATTACCACCAGGACTGGTCCCATGCCGCCGCCCACGTCATCGTGCCTCCGCTCCGCCTCGACCCCAACACACCCAACTACCTCATGGGCCTGTTGGGCAAGTACGTGCACGGCAGCTACACAAATACAGCGGCTCTACAACTGAAGGTGTTGTAAATAATTCATTCCCTTAACCCTAACCACGCGTCTCCTGTTTCCAGTGACACTCTGAGCGTCGTGGCGTCGGAGCATCGTCCATTCAGCACCAAGCAGAGAGCTCTGGGAAAAGAGGACTTCACCAAGATCCCTCATGGAGTGGCCGGGGTCCAGGACAGGATGAGTGTCATCTGGGAGAGAGGAGTGGTGAGTACACACCGACACACACCGACACATTCATCTGCAAACACAACTTTTATGATTCATTGTGTCAGGGACATTTCTGGGGATTTGGGTTGGATGTATTTTCTTCTGATATTTTTTGAATGCATCACTACCCGCAGGTCACAGGAAAGATGGATGAGAATCGTTTTGTGGCAGTGACGAGCTCCAACGCCGCCAAGATCTACAACCTGTACCCGCGCAAGGGCCGCATCATCGCCGGGGCAGACGCCGACGTGGTGGTCTGGGATCCAGATGCAACAAAGTACGCAGTTAAAGTTCAAACCTGAAGTCCACCTCCATTCTTCTGGTTCTCTGGTGTTAATGGCTCATGTGTCGGTGCAGGACCATCTCCGTGAGCACGCAGGTGCAGGGCGGAGACTTCAACCTGTACGAGGGGCTGCGCTGCCACGGCGTCCCTCTGGTCACCATCAGCCGCGGACGCCTGGTGTGTGAGAACGGGGCGTTCATGTGCGCAGCGGGATCCGGGAAGTTCTACCCGCAGCGCACTTTCCCCGACTACCTCTATAAAAAGATGGTGCAGAGAGAAAAGGTTTGTTTCGCTTCATTCATTCACATCAGTCACAAAAAGAGGTGGACGGTAAATATTTTATGTTACTGCGTTTGCTCAAGTGATGCAAGTGCTCCCAAAAAGTCAAACTGGGGTAACAAGGCTTCTGCTGCGCTGTCAGCTGACGGTGAAACTGCAGCAAACACACCCAGCCCATCAAACTGTCCAGCTCCACTGATTCAACAGTTCTATAAAGGTTTTAATGCTGCCCTCCAAACGCTGACTCTGTCCATCTGCTGCTGTCGTCTGCACAAAGCTCCATCACAGCCTCTTTGGTTCTGCTCTGTTCTGCACTAGATACTTTATACAGCTAACTGGTGGAGAAATACTCGATATGATCTCTGCATGTTCTTTTATCAGTTTCGTCACTTTAGAAAATCTATGATTTGTGTGAGAATCGGACAAAAACATCCCTGATCCTTTGACTATGTTGATCTACTGTATCTATATGTGATGATTCTTTGATTTAGACTCAGGGTTACAAAGGAGTCGACAGGGATCCATACTCTGGCGACGTGGCCATGGTGGCGAACACCATGAAGAAGGAGCTCGGTTTGGGACCAATCGATGGAGACTCATCCAAGCTGGTTCCCCGGGGGCACCAGGGCGTCCGAGACCTTCACGAGTCCTCCTTCAGCCTCTCTGGTAGGCGGCAACACAACTCACTTGTTGAATCATCATGTATTTTTGTTTGTTTTGACTGAAACTAAACTTTGTGTGTTTCTCTCAGGCTCCCAGGTGGACGACCACGTCCCCAAGAGGTCCTCCGCTCGGATCCTGGCCCCCCCCGGCGGGCGCTCCAGTGGGATCTGGTAAATGCCGGAGACGACCTCCAGCCGTCCGAGCCTCCTCCATGTTTTGTATATTTCTGAGCAACCAGGAAAACTGCACTGATTTTCAATCGCAGAATTTAAGTACTGACAAACTAACTGAAGATTTGCCAAAGTGACTCTTACAAATCTAATTAGTGTCTTAATTGGAGTGACTGATCGATTAATTACACGAGAGTGAAGGGCTACCTATGAATTTGAATGTTCTGCCAAATTCCAGCTGACCATGCTAACATCAATGAAGTCTGCTCATTATCACCCTGCTCGAATCCCACTGGAAAAAAAACTAAACCAACTGTGAAAGATCAAAACCAGTACAGTTTTTGATGGTTTGAACTGAAGTGATGTCCAACGCATTATTTAAAAAAATAGTAATAACTGGATTCAGTGACATATCTATTCTACCCCCGTCACACACACACAAGCGTACAGTTCACTGTAGACACCATAGCTTTAGACTCATGGCGATGTGTGTGTGTGTGTGTGTGGATTCTGTTTGTGATTAAAACCGCCCGCCGTGCTCGGCTTCCTGCCGCACCGTGGGTTTCCTCTAACAGTGTTTTTGTTTCCAATGGACGAACTGTGCCGTGTGGTGATGACATCCAACTGCTCTGTTCGGCCGTGTGATCTTACAGCTACACACGCAGCAAGAGCTGATCCACCCTTTATACCTCACTGCCTCTGACTGAACAACACATTCCCCACAGACATCCCAGCCTCACCTGTAACAAAGCAGGTTCTGTAGCCTCGGTGGAACAACACAACCTGTGGGAATCGAACTCCTTCAGCTCCGGTCCCACGACAGCTGCCGTTATGGAAACCTCGGCTTGTATCCTGGTATCTATATCGACCTCGCAGAGTGCTCTAGACCCTGAGGAGACGTCAGATCAGTTTGTTAAAGAAGGATGTTGAGCGTGTGAATTAAAGATCAGAGTGAGAACATAAACAGAGGAATCATGGCTGCTCGTTTAACCTTTACATTGTGACTGCTGCAAACCACCAGGGTCATGTTTATCAAGATGTGAGTAGAACTAAGTGATATCAAATATGCTCACACGGTTTTATGCAGTGAACTATTTGAAATCCAACATATTCTACGTTTGTGCATTAATCAGCTCATCTGCACAAAGAAATGTCCCAAAAATGATCTTAAGCATAGTCAGCCATCTTTTATATTTGTATTACTGTCAACAAATCCCATGTTGTCGTCGGTACTGGATCTGATCCGACTGTTTAAGAGATCGACTCAAAATAAATTACAATGTGTGTGGAAATGGTTGCAAAGACAAATGTTGTGTGATGTGTATTTTATTATATTTTACCTCCATGGCACGTAATGAGCAATATGAGGCTTTGACTGTACAGATGATTTGTTAATGGGACCAATTTATTCCTTGTTTTTTTAGTCTTTTCATTGGGATTTATTGACAGTAAGAAAAATCTAGAAAATATACAGACTTTTCTAGAAAAACTGGGGACAAAGAAAAAATATGATTCTTCAAATAGTCCACTCTGTAAAGCCTTTAATTTAGAATATACCCGTGATAACATTTGTTGTTCTATATAAGTGCAAATTACCAAGCACAAGAATAATCCTGAGATCCTGCATATGGAGCCCGACAGTGAACTTCCTCTGTTTTTGTAACGTGTGATTGTTGTAAGAGCAGCGTGTCTCCTCAGAGCAGAAAGATGGAGCTGCACAGGCTGAAGAAAACCACGAGTCTCATTCCTGCCTCACAGTATTATATTTATACATGATCACATATCCTTGCCTGTGTACTATCTATTTAGGGTGTTTGTTTTTGATCTTTTAGTTGAAAGAATAAATGTGCCAATGTGAATCACCCGTGCCACGCCGACACCCATGCATGAAGAGCACCGCGAGGAGGCGGAGGAGTCGAACGCCACAGGTTCACAACAACTGGTGCTGTTTTTTTTTACAATAACCTGCGACGGCTATACGTTATTTTATTGTTGGATGGTTTTGTTGTGTTAAAGGCACTGTGACTGGTCAGTGTGTGTTTGTAGACTGTTGTTGTGTTGGACAGTGAACCTGTTGAATCTGTACGTGGCTGCTTGTTTCTTACCACAAGAATAACAGCAAAGAATAAAGTGAAAACAAAACCTCCTCATGGCTCCTTGTTGTTGTTGTCAATCGGTCTAATGTATATGAAAATTTGCTGAATTTAGCAAATAAGAAAACAATTATTTAATTTAATTGACATCATTGATAAAGTACAAGATGATGTGATAAAGTAAAAAATGTAGAACCTTCAAAACAAAAATTAGTAAACAATAGAATAAAAGTGCAAAACGTGCAACTATGGAACCAAATTTCTATGTTAGTATAAAGAATAGACTGTAATCTGGAATAACAATAATTTTGATAATTAGTACCACACTACAATTTGAATATGGGACAAACACAAGGAATTTGAAAAACACTCTGTTGCTACTGTTGCTCATAATTATTTGCAAATATCCTTTATTACACATCACATATAAATCGAAGAAGTTTATCTTATAGAATTGAAAAGAACGTGATCTACATTTCTCACCAGGCTTCGGTATGGAAATACAATTAGCAGTAAAAGCAGATCATGTGACTACTATACAGTAATTAATATTATATTAATATACTTAATAACATTCATTATTTGTTGACTGTTTTTGGTTCTAAATGTAACTCTGACTCTTTTTCTGAGTCACAATATCAATTAACAGAAACTTATTAGACTAACCACACTCATTCAAATAGATATAAATATATATATATAAATACATTTTTATGTTATTTAAATCAATGTGATAACAAATATAAAATATAATTGTTATCTTTGACAGACTAACCAAAGCATAAGAATTTATAGGGGTTCCCCAAATAAAAGTTTTCTGCGTATAACAGGTTGGCAAAATAAAGTAAAGATTCAGCTCCACCTTTTTCTTTATATATCCCTTATTCCCCTTAGTGTATTATATCTTATTTATGGTGTAAGGTTTAGTGTTGGGATATGAACCCACAGGGTAAAGTGCGGAGCAGCCACAGACTCCAGTGACCTGGTTAATCCCCGAGCAAGGGCCTGAGTCACGCTGCTGGACTCTTGTCTCCAAAATGGCGGCGGGAGAAAACTCCAGTTGCACTGCGCACAGTCGAAAATCCTGCAACCTTCGCACTTCCGGCGGCTTAGCGTAGCGCGGTCTCGCTGAGTCTCGCGATAGTTGGCGTCGTTGCTAGTGACGGAGCGCAGCTGATGAGTGGAGACAACAGGACGACACAGGGACAGACTCCGGTGAGTGAACACTTCAAACACACACTTTCACCCGCCGAACCACAGGGTCCGGGTTGGGTTCGATTCCCTGGCGGGTCCGGTAGAAGAGTTGAACGACGTGGGAGTTTCCCCCCCTCTGATGTGCGTGTGCGTGTGTTCCCGGTCAGGCCTCCAGAGGGGGGTAACGGTAGCCTTAACGGGAAAGTCCCGTATTCCCCCCCGTTGCTTATCTGCGAGTGTTCCGCCGAAGTTCCGTTAAATTCCCCGGACTCGTTTCTAACCAAACACCCGAACACACCTCAGTGACGCAGTTAGTACCTGCGGTTAGCCGCGAGCTAACAGCGGGCACAGCCACCACCGCAGCCGGGTCCGAGGTACCGTGAGGCGGCCACAACTGTCAACAGTGATCCCGAGCGGAGGAAGCGGTTGTTCTAAGTTTACACGTGTTTACAACACAACTAGTACACAGCAGGCTGCAGTCTGTGTGTACGCGATCGAGGTACTTGTACTGCACTCGTGTATTTGTGGTGTGTGTTTTTATTTTTTTAAATCTCCCTTTCACCTACTTTGCACAAGCTGTCACACTTTATATTCACACGTGCCTTTGAAGTTTTGCTATTTAACCCGATCACGCCATCACTGTAGTTCATTCTGTATTAATTCCATCCTTCTACACACTTCCATCTATTTGATGTGTGTTATTCTTCCCATTTTACTTGTAGATTTATACTTTTTTTGTTTATTTTACCTCCTTCTATCCTCTTTCTTCTGCTCTTTCACTCTTTTATTTAGATTTTTAGCAGATTTCTTTTTCTTCTCTTGTATTTTTAATGCCCCTGTGCAGCTTATTTTTGCTCTATTATAACTAGAAACTCATTTTACCTGACCCCTACAAAAAACTTTGTATCCACCACTGCAAATCTGATGCATCCACCAGTTTATATACTTGTGTATTCTCCTTTAGCAAAAGAAAGTATTTTTTACTTTGTCTCTCACACATCTGAGCAGGTTGCAGTGACCTCATAGTTGTTTATGCTTATATGTGCAATTGGCTTCATTTGTAGGTATGTATTGTATCAACAGGCATTTAGTCGAAATACAACCAACAGATATACTGGTATAACTGGTAGATTAACCAGTGACACACAGATCAGCAGCGTTCTCCCGGTGCACAGTGAGGCCTCTGTGACGCTCTGCTCTCAGGGAAGTGATGGCTCAGCAGAACGTTCTCTATGGGGTTAGTGTTGGAGTCTGTTCAGGGGAAATACCTCCATGTTGTTTTTGTTTTTTTTGGGATGAATCATGGCCGTTTTGGTATTTTCTGGTGCACCTACTGGCGACAGGAGGTGCCGGGGTAAACTGTGGTGTGTGCAGCAAGTTGGACATTTGGCTAAAAGGATTAACAGAGGTCAAGATTAGTGCCATAGTGAGTCAACTATCTAGTGGTAGTTCGTTAATCTGCTGTGTATTTTAGTATCGTTACCCTGGTGAGGCACTCGGGAGCAGGTAAAGAGGAAGATAGTCAGATATATAACTTTATTATGATTATTTCTACAGTTGGGATGAATGGTCACAGGCCTTATATCTCACATGTGATTGGTTTCTGTCGCCAGGTCTTTTTTTAAGGTGGTCCAGCACAACCCGATTCAAACAGTTCACACCGAAACCTCACCCAGCGCAGGTGAGTTCAGTATTTTATTTTATTTTATCTTTTGCAGAGTAAATCAGTAAATCCAGAAAATATCACATATTACCTTTTAATTGACAGGATACGTTTTTATATAGCAGTGTAAGAGTTTGAAAGTCCGATACCAATCTGCTCTACTTTTTGTTCCTGTTACCGTGATGAAGACAGCACTTAAAACTGGTCCATTAAGTAGTTAATAGGATTTTAATTTAGGACTTACAGGAAAGTATTTACAATCTGAAAACGTTTATCTAAAAGTAATTATTCCTTTGCACATTCCACCAGTTTCTTATTCACAAAAATAGTAATTTGAAAGTGTCTGTAACGAGAGACGTTTTACTGGATGTAAATATTTTTTCAAACTTTCCAGAGTTCATGTCTGAAAACAGCTTCTTGTGTGTCTGTATGAAGCAGGAGGAATGGCGGTGAATGTCTACTCCACCTCTATGACCATAGAGAACCTGAGTCGTCATGACATGTTGGCCTGGGTCAACGACTCTCTACAGCTCAACTACACCAAGATCGAGCAGCTCTGTACAGGTGAATCATCTTTTTCATATTTAATCTGTAATTAAATAACAAATGTATATTAAGCTCCAAACGTAATTGTATCTGTGTGTTGTTTGTTTCTCCCCCTAGGTTCTGCATACTGTCATTTCATGGACATGTTGTTTCCAGGCTGCATATTGGTCAAGAAAGTTAAATTCAACGCTAAATTGGAACACGAATACATCCAAAATTTCAAGGTCTTACAGTCTGGGTTCAAGAGAATGAATGTGGACAAGGTAATGGACACACTTATTATTGCATTGTGTAATTCCAGATGATGACACATTGATCATAAGCTTGTCCCTCTGTGCCTGTGGGAGTAGTTTTTCTGTCTCCTTCAGATCTATATCCAGGAGCTGTCTGTTGTCGTCTCTGCTATTAAAATAACATAAAATTGTGTATGGTTGTATCATTTGAAATATGTCCTCAACACATTGTCCCTTTCCTCCTTCTCTCTGTCCCTCAGATCATACCGGTCGAGAAGTTGGTAAAGGGCAAGTTCCAGGACAACTTTGAGTTTCTTCAGTGGTTTAAGAAGTTTTTTGATGCCAACTATGACGGGAAAGAATACGACCCTATGCTGACACGGCAGGGCCAGGAGGGAACGCCGCCGCCGCCACATAACCCAGGTACGGTACACGAGAAGGTGAGACGCCCTCCGCCTGTGTGTGAAGGTTTCATTTCATTGCTCTCACCTCTCCATGCAACCACACCCCCAACTCTAACCCAGGTGAACCCATTCATCACAAACCTAAAAGACCCTCTCGCCCAGGTAACATCCCCTCCATCGAGCATATGTGTGTGTGTGTGTGTGTGAGATCCTCTCCATCGAGCATATGTGTGTGTGTGATCCTCTTCATGCTTGCAGAGTGTTTTACCAATGATCGTACTGTGAAGTAGCATAGATTGTTTTTCTAACCCAGTTTAGATGAAACAACGTCCACTGCTGTGTGACCAGAGCACTGACGGGCACAGCTGGTTTCATCTAAAAAGTGTTATTTGGAATGGTCTGTTCTGACATTTTGTGGGCTTTGATTGCATCTCTGGAGTTCTGTGCACCTGCAAAGTTTCAAATAGACGTGTGATACAATGTTTTTTTTTACAGTTTTTTTACAGTTTTTAAAAGTTTTACAGACTGAGTGTAAATTAAAAGCAACCTGTGGCTTCTGTTACCGGCTATCCTGCCTGAAACAGACTGATGCTGATTGTTGTAATTGATGCGATTCAGGCAAACAATGTTGGAAGGTGCTGCATTTATATATATAAACAAACAATTACAATACCTTTTAAATGTAATTTATCATGTCTTGCTCTGTAAAGGGGAGAACAAGCAAATGTGCATTATGGTCAGGAAAGGGTGACTGTGATAAACTAAAACAGCAAACTAAACACACAATAATGTGATTTAAACTTGTTTTGTAATACATTTACTAAAACCCACTCTCACAGTGTAGACATCCAATTCAAGTTATCAGGGTGAAGATTTAGGCTACACAAAGGCATTAGTGATGCAGTCCAGTCTAGATGCTGTGTATTAACATGTTTGTGTGTTTCTGTCTTCCCAGTGCCCATGAGAACGTCTCCCACAGTACCCAAGATTGCTCCCCCCCCACAAAGGCAGATCAACCTAACAGCCACCCGCAAGACCACTCCTGTGACACGTAATGGCGGCGATGCTGAGCTCTTGGAGCTCCACCAGCAGGTAGCACTGCTCTGATTGGTCCAAAATTACACAGCGACTCAACCTACATGTCGTTATTGAAAACGGCAGTTTGGTGTTAAGAATAACAAAAGAGTCCAGAATTCTACGAATCTGACCTGCGTCTTGATGGCTCTTCTCCCTCTCTGCACAAGGTGCTGGATATGAAGCTGACTGTCGACGGACTGGAGAAGGAGAGGGACTTTTACTTTGGAAAGCTCAGAGACATCGAGCTCATCTGTCAGGAACACGAAGACGAAAACAGCCCAGCCCTCGGAAAGATCATCAACATACTCTACGCTACAGAGGTAAATACAGTCAAATTATAAATTTAACATATAAACATAGATAGTTCTCGAGTGTTATAGTGTCATACTTACATGTGATAACTGAGGCCTGGATCAGATAAGGATTTGAAAGTGTACGTAGAGTTCATAGTCTTCGCACAGTTTAGTATTTAGATGAATGAGTTACTCTGCTGTTACTTTGCTCAAACCGTATTTTGAGAAGCACTTAAATTATGTTTCCATGCGCAGACAGCAGGTTACTCACAGAAATGAGATTATTCACTTATACAAACACCAAGAGCAGCCACCCTGTCACTCATTGACCCACGTTTTCTTTTACAGGATGGATTTGCACCTCCCGATGATGACGAAATTGATGAAGGAGCACAGGGAGACCAGGAGGAGTTCTGAACTCTTCCTCTTCATCGCTATCAGTTCGTTCACCCCCCGATCATCATCCTAATCTGTCCTCCTCTTTTGCCCCTTTATTTCACTTTTTCAAACGCCCCCTAAGTCTCCCATTTCATCTGTCGTTGTACACATCCATGACGACTTTTTTTGTACTGCCTGACTTCCCAAACTCTTACTAGCAAAGGACACTAATCTGGACCTGTCTGGACGAGGGCGCAGCAGCTTGGCTCGGCTCCCTCGACTCACCAGAGGGGACAGCAGCACTTCAGGGCTAGTTTAGCCTTGCTAGCCTGTCAAAGGTTTAGGAGTAATAGCAATGAGATTACAGGGATCCAGGGATCTGAAAAAACAGTGCTATCAATCTGAATAAAGACTCCCTTTGTGTCCCCATGCACTCTGACTGGTGACCACTCACACACACACACACACACGCGTGCATCAGGGTTCTCTGCAGAGTTTATTTATGAAACCATGCAGTTTGATCGGTTTGAGATATTTTGGCTGGAAATTTCACACAGTGAGATTAATAATGGTATTAAGCCCCTTAGAGAGAGGCCTGCACATGCATATATCAAATATATGTATACCATGACACATTTTAGCCTGAAAGCATATCACTGACTTTGAATTGCTTGCATGAACATGCATAAAGTCATCATTCCGAAGCAAAAAGCATCACAGAGCATGCTCGTACGTCGTCCCACCAGAGAGGGTTTGATAATGCAATTGTTTTGACAGCTTGTTTTATGATGATGTATTTATCTTTTAATTTATTTATCTTTTTTTAATCTTCTTTTTTCCAATTTGGGGAAGTTGAGGTTCTTGCACTAAATGTAGCGACGAAAAACTGATTGAAATGATCTAAAATGCCAACAAGCCGTGACTGGCTGCTGCCAGGAACACACAGCAACATGCATTTTTATATTTTTTAGATTTGTTTTAAAGAGATTTGTTGTTTTATAAAATTTGCACTGAATTCCTCAAGTCAAGTTAGAGGCGTCGGTGTAAAAGTTATTTATCAGACAAATGTCAGGCTTTGAATTCTATGAATGAACAAGTGTAAAGAAAAATAGTAAGATGACAGACTGACACTACTAAACACGAATGTTTGATTGTGATCTTTGAGCTAAACATTGTAGCTGCTATCATTACTATTTTTGTTGCCCTATTTAACTGAGTTTTCTTGCATAGCGGTAAAAGCCACAGTGGCTGCCGAGGAGCTGTGGGTGTGGTTTATTGTGATTGAGTGTGATTGACATCTGTCGGACCCGTCAGAGATAACAAAACATCAAACCCTCTCTCACCGCTTGTCGTCATTGGCAGCCGTGTGATCAACTTGCATCATTTGGCGTTACTGCTGGAACGCAATAAACTTCTGAGTAACAGAGCTTATTGTTGTGTGTGCTTTGTTGTTTTATTGCATCAGGTGCTGTATTGTATCATGTGAATCAGTATCAGACTGTGGAAGTTGTTTAAATCAGATTCACATTGACAGTGTAACAATAAGGATTTCCATTGAGTACCCAAGAAATCAGTCATACAAAAGGTGCAGATGTGTTGATAAGGAAACAAAAGCCCAGTTGACTCGCAGCTACATATTGACTCAGTGGGATGTCGGCTGTGGTCAGTCGTTAAAATTTCACTCACAGTGAAAGGAAGAGAAATTGATAGAGATCCAGGAGGTTTGAGCCAAACACTAAGCCACTCATTTGAGAGTCGGAGCAGCCAACACTCACCGTCACTCACTTTAATTTGACCTGGCAGTTGTCAGTGATTGAACTGACAACAGGGACGAGATATTAGGTTTCTACTGCAGGATTTTAAATGTTTAGCACTAGAATGAGCTTTCTATTGTTACCTTTCCCCTACCACTGTTTTGTGTTGTCACTCCTCAGATATAGTTCATATCTAAAATTGACTTTTAACAGTAAGATGGAAATGAGCTGCTGTTTTTTTGTAGTTTTTCTATTGTCTGCTCTTGTTGAGGTTTAAAAACAGAGGATGTCAAAACTTATTAAGCCCTTTATTTGTGAAGATGGGCTACACAAATATAATTGTAGATGATTAATACTTAAACCATGAAATGTTTGGCATTTTGTTATGAAAGGTGACCGAAACTGACTATAAAACACCATATTGATATATTTGTGTGGAAATAGAGTGTGTAATACAGTAAATAAAACAAATATAGGCTGTCATACGGATATATTCTTAGCTGTGATACTAAAAGTTACTTTCCAAAATATTCAAATAGTCAGGCAGACGCCATTTATAAATGGCTGCAGACACGTGATATGTTTCCTGTCACTGCAAAAAATTCACACCTACTTTCATAAACTCCTTTTTAAAATACTTCTTTAATGATTTGATTCTTAATGGGCTCCGATCACGTGTCTAATTAAGAGGATGAGAGGTTAACGGTCCCAGCGCGTCACCGTGACGTCACGCCGGCAGAGCGACGTGGCACGCTGACGTTTAAAGGAACCGGAGCCTGTGAAGGAGCGAAGCCCCGTTCCTCAGCCAGCAGCCCCATCTACAAGCAGCCACCGGCACCGGAGACATGGCGTCCAACAGCGGCTCAGTAGGCCGATGGGAGGTCGTGAAGAAGGGGAAGAAGAGCAGCAGCAGCACCGGCAGCACCAGCTCCGGGAAGAGCTCGACCGAGAAGAAGAGCAGCGGCAGCGGTAACGGCGGCGGGGGGAGGAAAGCCCTGTGCGAGTCCAACCAGACCTCCAGAGGTAAGTGACCCGGGGGGCCGCCGAGCGCTGCTCCGTTACCCGCTCACCATGCACCTCAGCCGGGCGGGACCGGCTGGAGGGTGCCGCTCCCTCTTCTTTAAGAAATCTCCCCTGTCTTCACCCTGACAATGTCACGACGCACATCCAGCTTCACGCCTCCATCAGCCAGCTAGCTCAGCCCCACGTAGTGTTTCCTGCTTCCGTTACACACTGACACGTCTTTAACGGCCATTATCGCGTGTCTCCGGTCGAACTTTCATTTTGAAAAAAGTCGGGCTGATGTGGACTTTCTGTGGCCCCGGGGAGCAGCCGCAACATCCCAGGCAGGAGGGGCGAAGCTACTCGGCTAGCATGAGCCATTAGCATGCTAGCAGTGGTGTCAACAGAGGCGTCGTCATCACTGAGGAGCTGAAACGCGTTTTTTAAAAACTGACAGGATGTAGCCTCCTCACGTTTATAATCCATGTAAAGCTATGAGTTAGCATTTAGCTGCTGTGGCTGCTGATGTGTCAGATGAGTGGAAACTAAAATCATCCGTGTGTCCCACATCTGCTCCTGCAGCTGGAGACCAGACGTGCCCCCCCCCCCCCCCCCCCCCAAACGAGCAGAGGTCACTGCTTCCCACTGGAGCTGATGGAGAGAAAATTAATCAATCACAGATATTAGTTATTGCAAAAATCCAGTTAGTGAGCAGATCTGACACTGCTGCAGCTTTTTGTGTGAATCAGTCCTCGTGGAACCAAAGGAAAACACTTAATAAATTCTTATCAGCCTCTTAACTATCTTATCCGCTGAGGTTTTGATTAGTTATTATTCAGCTATCTGTTATTTACACTATTGTTTTTAAAGCATTCAGTTTTAGCCTTGATCAATTGTTCAGACTTTAAATAATTATCAGAGCACAGTGAAAAAATCCCATCCTGGCTTCTCCGAGTCCATGATTATATCTTTTAAATGTCTAATCAGCAGCTCAAATCACAAAGATATCAACTTTAATTTGATGTAGAACCATGACAAGTTGGGAATATCTAGGGAATATAGGCTGAAACTGTATTTTATTCAATTTGGCTTTAAAAAAAAAAGAAACAAATCTGAATGTCAGCTGACATGAGCAGGAACTGAAACTGTCCTGGAGAGAGGACCCTCTTCCAAAGTCAGATTTTAAACTGAAGTCATTCAACAACTCTTCACAGGTCTGACTTTAAATAACTGGAGAGAGGAAAGATTAGAGGCCCCTCTGCCACAGCTGTTTGTTTGTTAAACCACATTTATCAGCCAATCAGTCCGTTCAAAGTCTGTTGAGTCTGTGTCGAGGTGGCGTCGAGGCTTCATGCCAAACAAATAAACTTCTCTCTCTTTTTCTCGTGAAACCTGGACAATACTTTCCTCTGGATGTGTGTGACAGCTTTTCCAAAAGAACAAAACACAGAAAAAAGATGAATTTTACAGATATTTAATGTTAATTTAGTTCAAGTCAGTGTTTTAATTGATGAGGCTAGAAGTTTGTCTTAATGTCAATCTTATTTATATAGCACATTTAAAACAAGTGTTTTGACCAAAGTGCTGCACAGGATGGGAAGATCACATGGAAGTCAGCTGATATGATGATACCCGACATGTCTGAACAAGTAATCGGGCTTCACGGGGTGTCTCGGGGTGCCTTTTTAAAAACCCTTGTCTTTTAATGTAACGCTTCCTGTCAATGACGCACTAGGGTGTGAAATCTCAATTCACTGCTCACAACATAACCAACAATCCCTGGAGCATTGAATGAGTGAACGAATGGCTGAGGGTCTTTGTGGTGTTGAGGGGGGGGTGTAATCTGAGGAGCTGTACACTGCCCAACACAACCCTCTTACAGGGTGAACTGGATTCTCACACCAGCAACAGATTAGTTGTCAGGACACATATAGAAACACACAGAAGACAGACTGCAGCAAGGCAAGTTTCTCCACTAGTCGATGCAATAATGGATTTTATCCAGTATTTGTCTCGCGTTATGTGAGCCATGCATGACCTGGGTTATAAAACATTATGCTGGTGTTTACTGGGATAACTGAAAAAGATAAATGGGGATATGGGTGTTTCCCAGCCATGCACAACACAAATCAAGAAAGTAAAAATTTCTTCAAGAAAGCCAAACTAAGTAAGCTTCATATAAGCGCTACTAAATCGCTCCCTTTATCTTGTATCAAGGGGTTAACTCACTCAGTTAAGTGTAGTTGTCGGTCTGAGGAACATTTGTGTTGATGGATTACTCCTCTTGGCAGCTTAATCTCATTAGATGCTCATTAATGGAGATCAAAACACCGGTAAGAGGCGCTCAGGTAAACAAATGTGTACTAGTGTGTCTTTAAAGGCACAGTAGAGCTCAGATTATTTAGAAATTTTATTACAAACTCAGATTCTGCTCATGGAAATGGAACTAGTGCGTCCACTCTGTCTGTCCCCCAGTGACCACATATAGATTTGGGTTTCTCAGCAGCATGTTCAATGATCAGTGAGCAACTGGTGACCTCTGTCAGCAACTACTCAAGTTTGTGGGCGGGTCTGAACACTTGTGTGCACTAGTAGTTAAATACTGTAAATATCTTTCCAGGATGAGTCTGGGTTAAAGCTCTAGGAGTCACTTACTCTGAAACACATGTGTGTGTTGAGTGTTACTGTCTCATGGTGGTGCCGTTTAAATCTTTTGATCTTTGTCTTTTAATTTATTTTGAATGAATCATATTTTTGACCACAGAAGGAGGAAAGTAAGAAAATGATGAAACACAATCCTGGTTTTGGTCTTTTCATCGGATTTGTTAATAACAATAAATGAGATTATTTCACATCCTTGGAATAAAATAATTAAAGCTGATGTGAACACTTGATTCACATCATCAAGTGTTATCAAAGCTTAAATTCTGTAGAAGAGCGGTTTGACTCTGAAGTGGACGTGGCTTGTTTTCGAGAGGATCTTAATAAGTAACACACGGGGGGGAAATTTGGATACAGCTTGTGCTTAACTTCATTCCTCTGTGAACTGAAATGAATGTTGCATGAAAGTTGGATAATAGCTGCTCATTATGCAAGCCACAAGTGAGGGAGGGATAAGTAACACTCTGAATATGAGCAGATGGAGCAACCAGGGAGGAGAATGCCTTGGTTTTCATGGATTAACTTGTTTTTCCAGGACACAGGGTCGATTGGGGAGAAGAAAAAAGTGTTGAAGATCAGAGAAGTTACAAAAAAGTTTCCTCATATTTGCAATCTAGAGGCGTGTCTAACCAACGCTGCCTTGTTCCCTCCAGGACCCTCGATTTTGTCAGAGACTGTGTACGACAACTTCGAGAAGATGGTGAAGAAACAGAACAAGGAGCAGGTTCCACCAGCGGCCGAGCCTCAGACCAAGAAGCCCGCAACGAGTAAACCCCCCAAGAAATCAAACCCCAGCAATACAGTCGCAGCTCCGACGCACAAGAACCTGGAGGAAGCCTTCAAAGCTGTGAGTAACACACATTCCCAGCACTTGTCATTGAGCGAATGAAAACCTGTCGTTGAGGAATGTGACACTGAGATTATTTTACAATCTAAAAGCCGGAGCAAGGATTTAAACAGATTTAGAAATATTTGAAGAATCTGTTTGTGAATTTCCAACTTTTCTCCCTAAATTGTAGATTAAAAATAATGACAAATCTTCCTCAATATTAGTGTAAAATCCTGAGGTTACTGTAAAATAAATGTCTTTTGTACAAACCTCACATTTCCTCACACAAACTGAGAAACAATGCAGCATTGTGGCAACTTTAGAGCAAAATATCACATGCTGAGACACAGATTCATCTTCACATAATGGACGTGTTGTTTCTGAGGCTACAGACTTATCTGCTCTTCTCTGCTGTTCTGTCTTCAGCTGGATGTCGGGGACCTGAAGCAGCAGCTGGCTCACAGTCAGACTCTGTTCCCAGACAATCCGTCAGTCTGGGTCAAAGACCTGGCCGGGTACCTCAACCTCAATCTGACTGTGCCGGAGACAGAGCCCACTCACTGCAGCTACGCTCATGGTCGGTTGGTTGTTGGATCAAGATCCAAATATGCAAAGTGAATTTAATATGTCCCATTTGTCAACAACCTGACATCGAAAGGTTTTTGCAGTAATGTCATTTCCTCCTTCTCTCTCCCCTCAGACTACCCCTACTGCCTCACAGGGAAGGAGCTGAAGGCTGTGATTAAAGGCCTCATCAGACGCTGCAGCGACGTTCTGCCAGGTTTCTTCGACCACTGTGTTTACACCATGCTCCGGGAGCTGGACAGGCAGTCAGGTAAATACAGGAGGTGACATGAAGAGCTGGAAGGGGTTTGGACGTTAACCCTCTTTGTTTAGATTCAGTACTTGTAGTGAAAAGATGAGGAGATTTCTGGAGGATGTAATAAATAATTTGGTTAGAACATCACAGGTTATTTGGCAGAACTGTTCTAGTTAACTCAATCAGTTAAGGATAATGAACATCTGGGGTATTTAAGCTGTAATGAAGCATCCAGTAGTTGTGAGATAAAAGGAAATGAGTTGAATAAATGGCCACTGGCTTGAAACTAAGGTCCACTTGATTTTAAGGTCAGGATATACAGAGATTAGCAAGGAAGTTAAAAGTTATGAGACAAAATACAACATTGCTTTTCTCCCTTCAGGAGAACCACTTCATGGATACAGAGTTTGCATCCAGGCAATTCTAAAGGACAAACCCACAATAGCCACCCAAAATCTGCCAGAGGTAAGTGTGTGTGTGCTTCACTGCACTGGTGTGTGTGTGTGATGTATCTTCTGGAATAACTGCAGTCATAGGTTGTAATACCCCCCCCCCCCTTCCTTCTTCTGCAGTATTTGGAGTTACTGCGGTCGGTTCAGAATCGCCCAGTGAAGTGTTTGACCATCATGTGGGCTCTGGGACAAGCAGGATTTTATGACCTCAGCCAGGGACTAAGAGGTAACCAACAGTCATACACTGCCCCCCCCCCTCTTAAAAAAATTACACACACACATTCTCACACAACTACACAAACCGTCCTTGAGTTGAGTACACACAGTGTTTCATTGTTACAACAACTGTCCTTTCTCCCACTTTCCCAACTATCTGTGAGCACAGCAAGTCTGGGTTAGGGGTTGATGGAGCAAGTCCAGTGTTGTAGTAAAAGATTGTGCAGCAAATTTCAACAAACTTGAAAATACTGTACATAGAAAAATTGTGTATTTATCCTCATGTTTATTATCTCAGTTCAATAGCTAGGTGAATCAAGTGTTTCCTGTGTGTTTCAGTGTGGCTGGGCATCATGCTTCCTGTGCTCGGAGTGAAATCCTTGTCTGCGTACGCCATTGCCTATCTGGATCGACTTCTCCTGTAAGTCTGACGCAGTAACATGAGATTATTTAGATCACGTAAAATACAACAAAAAACTTTTATTTGTTTTGAAATGTTTTTTTCTGGATGTAATATGATTTTTAAATGAAACTGAAATCATGATCTTGAATCTCAAATCCTTTTGTTGTCCTCCTTCCAGACTTCATGCAAACCTGACAGTGGGATTTGGAATCATTGGACCTAAAGAGTTCTTTCCTTTGCTGGATTTCGCCTTCATGCCCAAGAATGCCCTTTCATCAAGGTGAATGGAATCTAATGTTTAAATATCTGAAGAAAATTTCCCTTTAAGCCCATGTGCAACATCATGATGATCGGTTTAGGAATAAGTCGATGTAGAAACTGGGTGGTTGAGACATTTGTCTGGATCCTTTAAAACATAAATATGACTCTGGTATTTTCTCTCAAAACTAATAACCCCATTTTGTTTGTGTTCAGTCTGCAGGAGCAGCTGAGGCGTCTGTACCCTCGACTCAAAGTCCTCGCCTTCGGAGCCAAACCAGAGAGCACGCTACACCAGTACCTGCCGTCCTTCCTGTCCAGAGCCACGTCCCACTGTCCTGACGACATGAAGAGAGAGGTAAGACACACACACATGTACTAACTGGCTCTAAAACATCGACAGAAAACATTAGGATTCATTGTTAGTCCTCCTGAAAATTTGTTGGATATGCTGATTGATTTAGTTTTGTCACTTTTATCAACCTGTAAACTCACCATTTAACTGTTGTCTTGGTGTTGGAAGAGCGTATTGTTGGGGCTGTGGTATTTAAAAGATTGTCTCCCTGCTCCTTGCAGCTGCTCAGCAGTATGACCGAGTGTTTGTGTGTGGACGTACAAAGTCTTGGCGTATGGAGGCAGCTCTATACCAAACACTTGCCCCAGTCCAGGTGAGTTATACACACTTCACCATTTACAAAATCCTCTTATACATACACTGATTTCAACATTTCTACATTTTACTAGCGGTTGAATTGAACTTTTTCCTTTTTCAATGTGTGAATATGAGAAAGCAAACACTCAAATCAGAAATTTCCAGTTCTTAACTCCACCAGTAAATATTTGGGGCCACACATGAGGATGTAGTTAAGATTGTGCTGATTTTCCTGTTTTCTTTTTCCAGTCTGCTGTTGAATCATTTGTTGAAGTCCTGGAAAACCCTGCCACCAAAAGTAGGACTCCCGCCACGACACAGATGGTTTCTCAGTAATCTCAGAGTTGATAGAAAAGAATATAGAGAGAATCTGCTGCATGAACCATTTCTAATATGTAATTAAACGTTATTTTTAAATCGTCTTTAGCTGCGGAAGAACCTTGAAGAAACCATCCAGTCGTTCCGAGTGACCAATGAGGAGATGAGAGACACCGTGGAGACTCAGGAGCTTCACGAGTGCAATGACCTGTGTCAGGTGAGACGCACAGTGCAAAGCAGAATTTAACTATTAAATATGGAATTAAACCTGCGGTGCCCAAACACTTAGATTATCGAACTTAACACTTGTTTTGCTTTGTCACCAGAACCTGCAGGTGAAGATGCGTGGTCGTGGGTTCCCCTGGTTCAAGCTGCTCATGGTTCTGTTCATGTTCATCGCCGGCTTCATGGCTCACGACGTCAGAACTCACGGCTCCTTCACAGGTCCGTCTTTACAGCAGAACTTCAAATGTCTGGATCCAGACTTTTTACCGTGTTTGTTTTGTTCCTGAGGTCATGTGATGGTCTGTGTGTTTTCAGATTCCAACACAGCGAAGTATCTGCGCAATTCGGGGGTCACGGCCGTGTCTCAGCAGGCCTTGGGCAAAATAACAGTCTATTCAAAACAGGGCTTCAGGTACAAAGCCTTCTTTAAACTCTTTTTTCTAATAACTGTTCATGAAAATAAACGATTTAACTTTTATTTTTGCTTTTTCTGTAGCTGGCTGGAGACAAACACCCCTTATTATTACTCTGAGAGTGTGCGGGTCCTGGGGCCACTGATGACCCAGGCCGTGGAGAAGACAAAAGCAGCAGCCATCTTCCTCTCTGAAAACACCACCCAGCTCATCCTCTGGGTCCGAGAAAAGACGCCGCTGGTCATAGACTGGGTAAGAGGGAATATAAACAACCATAGAACGGTCACTTGTTCATATTTGAGGTATAATCGCTGATCAACTTCTCTTCTTTGCTCAGGTCTACACCAACACTCCCGACAGTGTGTTCCAGGTGTTGGCGTATGTGAGGGAGCTGCTGCTCCTCCTCCATCACGACTACATCCTGCCAGCGCTGGCTTTCATCGCTGAGCTGCTTCAGCGAGCGTGGACCAACCTGCAGGAGTCCTGCAAGTCAGTGCGCTGAGGCTTTAACCTTTATTTGAAATCCTCCTGTTTGACAGCATGTTTCATATCACATTTCACACAGTAAACCTCAGATTACTAAAGATTACAAACTATTTATCACATAAATAGAGAACGTGACGACTCGCCTAAAAGTCAAATGTCTCGATACATTGGCGTTTAGGTTATAAACCCCAGCTCCTCCATGTTAGTGGATGGGACATGGACCAAACTAAAAAATGCAAAATACTTTAAGTTGTTTTCAGTCATTTAAGTAGTTTTTTTATTGCACAGATATTTATTCTGAGACGTTTAGTTTTAAGTAGTTATTTAGTTTGTTTGAAATACATACATCTATGTATTTAACAATTAATAAATTACACCTACATGTACATTTGTAAGTGATGGGAATAGAAGTTATGTTTTGTTTGGCCTTCATTTATAAGTAATGTTGCTCTGAGTCTGTTTCCAAAGTGAATGCAAATAAATCCAAGATTATAATTGGCTATATTTAAAACTCTGGTGAATACCGTGTCATGAAGCACAGCCTATCAGAAACTCACCTGCCTCTGTGTTGCTCTCTTCCAGCGGTGAGGTGTCGGTGTCCTGTCTGCAGGGCCACACCGTGACCTTCGCCAACTCAACGTGGCAGCTGCTCCAACACACCACCACCTCCATCAAGACGTGGGCTCAGGAGCTGCTGACGAGAGCATGATCAACAACAACAACAACAACAACAACAACAGATACTGACTAACTTACACACACAATAACAAACAGGAGGAGGCTGCCTCTCAGTGCACAGGCTCCTCTCTGAAGCTGTCACTGGACACCGTGCTGCAGACCAGAGGCGCTCACTCAGCAGGAACCGTTCTTCTCTCTTGTTTCTGCTCAATTTTATCAAATCAGTTTGCTGTTGTATAGATGTTTGTTTTTCTACTGATCCTTTTTGTCACTAGTGGACGCTGAGGTCGTCTCTTTCTCTCTCTCCTACTCTCTGTCTCTCTCTTTCCTTTCTTTCTCTCGCTCGCTCTGAGTTTTCTACCGCAAATTTCAACTGTTGCTTTAACAAATTGTGTAATTTATAGAAGATGTAGGTTTGTAGATGATTTATAAGCTGTTTTTATTTAAGATATATTAAGAAAAATAAAGAAACTTGCTAAAGGGCACGGAAAAGACAAAAAAAAAAACTGGCTCCAAGACCTCATCATCTGAACTCTGAGGACCACTTCACCTCCTCCTGCTCACTGTGACGTCAGATCACTTGTTGTGTGATTGTTTGTTTGTGTCGGGCTCAATGAAGCTGTCAAGTCCGAGGAACTGTCCTGTCACAGTGAGGAGCCCACACCTGCCGGTGGATGGACTCCCTCACCAGACGTGGAGTCGACCATGTGAATCCAAACGGGGAGGAGTCTCATCCGTGTGGAAAATAAAACCTGCTCGACGGCTTCTTGTCTTTCACGTCTTTGTCTTTCCTCTTCTGTCCTGTTGCTCGTTTTTTATTTTGTTCTTCATCAGCAGCTTGACGACTGTGTACTCATACTTGAAGTCTGAGGATGTTCCTTGTGTGTGTTTGAGTCGGAGTGCACGTGTTGATGCACTTATCTCCTTTAATTAACCCCCTGCCAACATCCTCAAGTACACCCATAACAGTCCCCCGCCCCCCCCACCTCAGAAGAGCCATTCACTTACATAAACGAGATGTTCGGACGGAAAAATGGAAACAATTCATGTCTTACTTTGTAATGTAAATGATTTATAATAAAGATTTCAACCCCAGTCACTGTTTGTGTTTCCAATGCAAAGCTTCAGAAAACCATCAAGCACCCCGTTCACTGAGATACAGTGACGACCAGGAGGTGATGGTTGGGTTATGAAGGGGCGGGGTCATTTTGGGACCCGAAGCATTTTCAAACAGGAAAAAAGTAACATGTTAATCCAGCCACGTGGTGCTCGTGCGCCACCTGGTGGAAGCAGAATACGAAAGTTTTCTAGACTTTTATATGTGATATTTATTGGTAGTTGGCTGTTGTATACTCCCATCCCCTTCGGAGTTGGTAGAGCGGAGGAACTTCTTTTCCTTGGTTTTTCCACTTTCTGCATATCCATATTCATGTTTTATATTCTTTATCAATAAGAAAACACTGAAGTTTAAATAACAGCAGCACCGAAGTAATGTCTTTGAAACGAAGGCAGAGAATAGTGGGGCCTATCACCCAGAGCAATTAATTAAGAAATCACTGACAGATATACATACCAGGTCTAAACACTGTGCCAAAATATTGTTTGGAAACAAAATGTCAGACATAAAGGAAAACGCAACATGTTAAATAAATTGTTATGACAAAGAATGAATATTGTAAATGTTCTATAAGTTTATTTTTTTTCTTTTGTTCAAATGTAATCATACAAACGGTCTATGAAAGAGATTAGTGCACGTTTTGCTTCTGCTTCAGTGACAGTTTATGAACATATTGAATTATAAAGTCTGTTTCTCTGTATATTTGAAATGCTGTCATACTCTCGATTCTGCTCGTGAGGAAAAGTGAACGTTATAAAAAGAAAAAGTACCTGGACCACTGGAGCATTACAATTAATGTCAACAGCTACGAAATTCATTACACATCACCCAGAGCAGTGGCGGTGGATTTAAACGTGACACAACAGGTATTTGAACAATCGTATTTCATTAAAAGATAAATATAAACATCTGAAAGCACCGCCGATAAACATCCAACAGGAAACGGCAGCACAGAGTATAAATACTGAGGGATCACAGGCGTGTTCACACAAAAACAGTGAACCTTCTTCAGCCTGATGAATAAAACGTACACAACTGCAGCTTGTACACAAACTAAAAAACCTGAAGACACTGCTTTACACGTGAAGAACAATCCAACAACCGGCTGAAGATCTGTGAAGACGCAACACTCTCATCGAGGGAACAGGCCGATTAAAAAACAGTTCAGCTGAGTTCTTTCCCAACATCACGCGACAAAGTTGTAAACCAGGAAGGTCGGCGTGCTGCAGTACTTGGTGGCGAACACTTTGCCGTCGGGGGTCGGGTCAGAGAAGGCAATCTCCTCCTTGGTCAGGTGACTCCCGTACGTGAAGGTGCTCCTGAGGAGAAGAGGTCAGGGTCAGGGTGTACAACTCAACATGCTGGGAAATATACTTCTTCTTAGAAACCAGTAGTATTTGCTATTTGCTCTGGTGTGTGTAGCCATTATGGGAGCCAACTCAATTTCTACCAGATAAATTATTTAATTCATATTGTTCACTTTTATAAGAGAAAGCTTCAAGGACTAAGTTTGTCTAGTTTCAGCAGTTTTGAGGCAAAAAACATTATTGAATAGATCATTTGTTTGGAAATCAACCGTGTTCTTGCAGTTTTATCTTTTGAAAATGAAAACTACAATAGTGCAAATCTCAAGAATTGCAAATTATGACAATGTGACCTGTCAACTTGACCTTGTGGCCACTTTTGACCTTTTTACCAACGTCACCAGATTCTCAGAGCTGAACTGACCCTAAAGAAAATCCTTTTTGTGGTTTTGTTGTTGTTTATTTCTATTTCTTAACATGTCCAAATATCCAAGAACCCCGCTGTGTAAGAAGACGTTAGGATTTCATCTTCACCTGACGGTGTCCAGCATGCGGGTGGCCACGCCCTGACGTCTGGCCAGGGTGAAGACCCAGATCCGGCTGATCCCACACATGGCCGGTTCCGGGACGGAGGAGCAGCACCAGGCTCGGTGTCGCTCCATGAAGTCATCCTTGGTCATGTCCTTCTGTCGGTCCGGCTGCTCCAGGACTTTGAAAGCCTGGAGGGGGGGTCAATATGAAACCAATAGGCATTAAGGGGACTACTTGGGGACGTTGTAGAAACCTTCAGATGTTTATGAACAAAGAGGAAGGTGTTAATGACGTGTACACCTCCAGCAGCAGTACCTGTCGAATGGGCTCAGCGATCAGACAGCCGACCACCATCCGCTCCGAGTTGATGAACAGGTAGGTTCTAGCCTGAGTGGGTCGGCTCAGAGTCACCTGCTGGAAGCCCAGCTCGTTGTCTGCCACACGACGCACCTCCTCCGCCTGACGCCACACAAACAGGTGGAGAGCAGGAAAATCCACATTAAGGAAAATGATCGGATCGTTGGTGGTTCATTTAAAAACAGTGAAGACGTCTTTTTACCTTTTTGACGGCGTATTTGGGATCATCGGGCATGACCAGGAGAATCTTTCCATCCCAGAACTCAGCCACCACCCGCTCCTTCTTCCAGCCCTGGTAACACAACAGAGAAGAAGCTGCAACAAGACAACAACTCACAACAAAAACTGAAACAACACCGGCAGAGAAGCTCTGGAAAACACCAAACTACTGAAGACAGAAACATGTTCATAATCAGTGACTTTTACAAATAAAGCCAGTTCTGAATTGTCTATTTGAAATTATCTTTGCTGGGTTATTGGTGCAGTTTTAATATCTTTAGTCCAGAGAGATGGAAGAAAGGTTTTACCACAAATTTGAGTGAGTCGATGAAGCGCTGGTGGAACTGGGAGTGTTGGAAGTTGTCCTCTGGGTTGTCGGCGCTGTAAACCATCCCACATGAGCTGCAGGTTATTGCTCCAAACTGCTTCTGACCCGCATCCTGACGAAGACACAGAAAAATACACGTTAAAATAAAAACTTTCTTGATTCTTACTTTTTGCACTTATTGTAGGAGGCATTTAAAAACAGAGCACAGAAGATCTGCCCCGGCCTTTAGAGAGGAGTTCAACGTGCTTTGTTCCAATAAAGACTTTAACATACGATGATGAGCTGGTCGTCGTCCTGCTTCTCTTTCCTCCTGCGAGTGCTTCGCTCTTTAGCTGAAGAAGGCGTCTGCAGTGTGGTCACAGGGCCAGAGGGGGTGCTGCAGGTCACCGGAGGCTGCAGAGTTTTCTTTAACCTACATGGCAAAAAAACAATGAGGAACAATGTAGTGTTGTCGAGGTCTAAGACTCAAATGGCAGCATCAGAACATGTGGATGTTCTTTTCTGATGTTTATCTCATCATGAAAGGAGAGGATGGAACCGACTGTAGATGAATAAAACATCTCACCTCTTGGACGCAGAACCGAAGATGGGATACACGGCTGCTGCAGATTCTGTGGAGATATTTAAATAATTAAAACGAAGCTTGTGGCATTTTAAACAACTCAAATGTAACCAGAAGAATCCATATAGTGTGAGATGTTTTGTAAGTCGGTTGTGTTATTCTATTGAACGGGCAGCTACCTTTGGGCGAGCTGGAGGCAGCACTGCTCGGATCGATGTCACTGAAGTCCAAGATGGGCTCCGAGCCGTCACCTGTCAGAGAATCGTCCTGGAAAAAAAATCTATATCGTCAGAAACAGCAGGTGATATTTAAAAAATGTAGAAACTGGAGGTTTACTGAATGACCATAAATGTCTGGTTATGGTTAAAAATGAAAGGTGAAGTCAGACGATGATGAGAAACGAAAGCTGAATCAGTCTATAAACATGTGGAGGATCAACATGAAGCAGTGTCTGTGAGTGTCTGTGAACAAACGTCTGTACCTGAGTGTTGATGAAGGAAGCGATAGAAGCAGAACTCGGTGACGGGCTCCGCGTCAACACAATCTTCAGCTCCTTGTGAATCCCATATTTCTCTGTCAAGACTTTAGGTGAGCTGAGAGAACAACATGATTATTGATCATCTGAAATCATTTGTCTTTACACCACAGTATCGTTTTAAACAGTATTTGTGCCAAATACACAAAACTTGTCTGCATCATTAAAGCACCTAAATGGCTGCGGAGCTTCAGGCTCTTCGTTCACAGAGTCCATCCAGTCGGTCGGGTCAAACTTTGATCTCTGCTTGTTCCTCGGCTGGACGACGATCTGCAGGAAACAGGCATCAACATGACAGCTGTTTAAAAAAGTGCAACAGTAAAAGCTCCAGAGTGAAATCGATATTATCTCTGAAAACAACAATATAGCTGCTACTGGCAGAGAATTTGATCTGTGATTTAAAATGATGTGATAAAGCGTTCCATGTCATTATTAAACAATCAAGCTGGGGTATGATTCTAGTTATATAATAATAATGTAAAATGTATAAACAAACAAACACAATGGTTTCGCTCACTTTTTCTGGATCTGTCTGTTGCTGGTTCGACGCCACAGTCGGCTGCTGCTGCCTTGCTTTCTCGCTCTTGGCTTGTGGCAGGGCGGCTCTACCTTTGCTCTGGCCTGACGCCGGCCTGGTCGAGGACTTCGGTGCAGACTTCTTATACATGGACGTCGGTTTCTTTCCCGTGCTGAAGAAGGCGGCGCCAACAAAGATCTTGGGTTTGGGCTTGAGGCTGCTGAAGCAGATGGTGATGGCTTTCTTTGAGTCCACTGGTTTGGTGTTACCAGTGGCAGCTGCAGGTTGTGCAGACACTGGTTTAGCTGGGACGCTGTTGAGTTAAATGAGGAAATACAGATCAACACATTTATCCAGAAACAAGCCAGAGAAGCATCAACAGAACAGATCAGGACAATGACTCAGAACAAACCTGGTGTTGAACTTGGAGAGCCGGATGCTCTTTGTATATGTTGTGAAGTTCTTGACGCTCGTCTTCCCCACTTTACTGGATCCTGCAGAGACCTTTCTCGGCTTCTTGCCTCCCTTTACTTTCTTCTTATTCTTCATCACCGGCTTCTCCACCTGAGAGGGGGGCAGGGGAAGAGGAGGAGGAGGGGAGGGCCGAGACTCCTTGATCGCTTTCCTCTCCAGTGGGGTGAGATAGACGGGCTTCTTCTTGCCGTAGAAGGAGCTGGTGACGATGGAAGGTTTGACGGGAGATTTACGAGGCGATTTGGTCGGTGAGACTAGAGAGAGAAGAACAATAATCAGACACTGGTGGTGAATGTAACATCTTCATCAGACTTTAGAGAACCACACTAACTGAACAAAGTCCTCCACCTGCTCGTCTGCGAGGGGACTTCTGCGGGGACGGAAGGTCCAGACGTCCAGCTGGCTTCTTCCTGGTTGGAGTAGACGGCAGGTTTCTCTGGGATCCTCTCTTCACGGGGGACGTCTCCTCTCTGACTCCCTTCTTGGCTGGATGACTGGTGTTTGAGGGGGAGAAGAGGAGAAGCACAACTTTTACTAGGGTTTAATAAGTATTTGGTACATGTTATGTTTTGGATAACCTCTCATACAGAGTACCAAAAATCTTCCTGACTAATTTGTTATATTCAAGTTTACAGGTTATTTGGAGAGTGACTCTTTCCAATGCTTCAACCCGGAGTGTCACCTGTCAGAGTCCAGAGAGGAGAGCTTCCTCTTCCTGGTCGTAGTGGGCATCATTTCTCCGAATGTCACCTGCATACAGGAAAACTTCATCAAGATCTGACAACTTCATCCTTTAATTAACCTTATCTCCCACAATAATGCAATACTGGTTATACTGGGCAGAAGCTGGCACGTGCTACTGTGTTTAATTACTCATAGGACCATTAGATCTCTTATCCCACAATGTCAAGTGTTTGATAACCTCAGACACTGATCACAGCTGCCGTAAAGCAGAACAACACAGCTTTACTGCTGGACGTCGTAAAGGTCACAGGTGGAAACGCTGCGTTGAATCGTTTGCGTGTTTTTGGCGCTAAATAAACAGACCCCCCCCCCCCCCCTTTGAGTTTGGTTTTTAACGCGTTAAATGTTGTTAATGCACGTGCGTGGATTCAACGCACGCGAGCAGTAGCTTCATTTTAGCGCCTGTTTGGATGAGAAACTGACAAAGAACCGACAGTTGGCGGGATGACGATCTGAGACAACAGACGACTTTACTCTTTGATAGAAACTAAACAAGACATCGACGAACAGCAGCTTGGACACACACATCAGCCATTTTGTCTGTTATTGACGATATTTGTGTTGTTTTATGGCCCGTGAACAAGCGCGTCTTGCGTCAGATGACCGGAAAAGGAAAACAAGCAAATTAATAAAACACATTTCTTACCGAACACGTTTGTCTCGAGCTACATTCACAGAAATTAAAGTTTAGATTTAGTTCGAGTCTCTTCTTCTTCTGCTGCTGCTGCCCGCGTTTCTTCTCCGTGTTTTGAACAGCGCGCGTCTGCCTACCGGAAGCGGAAGTGCCGCAAAAATTCCAGTCACCACAATACGAGCGCAGTGTTCCTGCTTATAGTGGCCTTCAAAACAAATCCTCACTCTATCCATGCTTCAAGCTGCTCTGTGACACTGTGCTAAACGTGACGTTTTTTGACAAATAATAAAATTAGTATTTCTGTGGATGCATTCATATTAATATAGATGTGTGTGTATTTAGTGTGTTATGCTTTGAGTCAGATGGAGTTCAACTTATTCTCTGCCGTGCTTTTACTCTGAAGACAGACCTGTGTGTGGTTCCGGGGTGAACGTGCACACGCTGAGGTGTCAGACCCGTCTCTGTGGTTTCCTCTGATCTAAACTCACTGGTTTTGACACTTTACTGGTTTCCAGTCTATCTTCTCTCGCCCCTCATCAGCTGTCGTCCAGTTTGAATTCGTGTAAAAATGGTTTTTTACTTCACGAGCGCCGGTGAGTGGAGCTAACGGGTTAGCAACATGCTAGCTTGTAGCCTGCTAGCCGGCTACAGGCACCGCTACAGATTCTATCGCTTGTTTTATTCTTGTGTTTTTATCAAACTAATATTTACTGTTAACTAACGTCTTATTAATAATTCCTCCTCTGCCAGCGGTGGAGCCTCCTCACACCATCTACATGGGGAAGGACAAGTACGAAAGTAAGAGTGTTAGCATCGATATTCTGCTTTTAGTGCCATATTTAGCATGAGCCATGATTCATATACCTAATCTTCGTGTTGTGTTTGTCTCTAGATGAGGATCTGATCAAATATGGCTGGCCGGAAGACATCTGGTGGGGGTTCACTCTTATGTTTTGTATTTTTCAATCAAGTTTGTGTAATTTAAGGGACTAAAAAAAAGTTTTTAGATCCTAAAGTATAGTTAACTGTGTAACCAGATCACGTAGTTTTGGAATTATCTAATAGAGAATGTGTTTCTTCTATTAGTTGACCATAATAATTTGTAAACAACCATCTGAGTCAGTTTAGACTCTTTCTTACACCTTTTGTTATTTCCTAACTTTAATAATCCTCTTTCATAACTGTTAATATTAGTTTGGTCATTGCATGTTTCATAATGAACGTTTTCTTGTTCAGAGATTGAGAAACAGATCTCATTATTAACAAACATTTATGTATGTTGTATTTTGAAACTCAACAACAGACGCTTTTTTTTTTTTCAATGTCCAGGTTTCATGTGGACAAACTGTCTTCGGCTCACGTTTACTTGAGGTTGCCAAAGGTAAAGAGTCCACACAGTGAAGAAGAGCTTCACACATTCAGGCTGTGACAACTGACAACATCACTGGTTCATTCTAACTTCACATGTTTAGATGGTTGTCACTGTGTCTGTTCTAGGGTGGGACTATGGAGAGTATTCCTCCTGAGGTCCTGATAGACTGTGCACAGCTGGTGAAGAACAACAGCATCCAAGGTAAAGACCTGCGTCCTCACAGGCTCTGGGACTTCCAACAAGTGGATTGTCTCCTGGGTTCCCATGCGTACCCTTAGTTGAGCGTTAGGTTAATTTCAAGCTCACTGTGTTTGTGTCCAGGCTGTAAGATGAACAACATCAACGTGGTTTACACACCGTGGGCCAACCTGAAGAAAACCGGAGACATGGACGTGGGACAGATCGGATTCCATCACTCGAAAGCGGTCAGTAAACCACAGCTGGGATAAAAGACTTTCAGTAAATACAGCTTCATGTTCATTGAGATGATTTATCACAGCCTTTGTCGTCCTTCACTAGTATTGTCAGGCTGCTCTTTCAGAAGTTTCAAGGTTTCCATGTCTGCACCTTGTTCCTCAGGTGAAGATCGTGTCGGTGGAGAAGAAGGTCAATGAGATCGTTAACCGCTTGGAAAAAACAAAAGATGAGCGATACCCTGACCTGGCGGCAGAGAAAGAGTCGAGAGACCGAGAGGAGAGGAACGAAAAGAAAGCTCTGATCCAAGATCAGAAGAAGAGAGAGAAGGAAGACCAGAAAATGAGAAAAGAGATGGATGATCTGAGGTATATGAGCTGCTCGTCAGAGAGAGATATCTGATTTTTCGCTTTGTGAAATTCTCAATTTGTAATTCAAGTTGTGCGATTTCAGAAAATTTCAGAAAATTAACAATCAGGATATATTTATTTAGAATTATTTCTATTAAGAGTGAAACTTATATTTATCTTGCTCCTGTTCAGTTAAATTAAATCAGATGTACAAAATGTAAATTCCAACTATCCAGGTTCAGATTCATTTTCTAAAATTCAAGATATACAATTCCGATCAGAAAAACCAAAGAAAAAGTTATTGATTTTGAATTTAGTTTTTGTTAAAACTTGTTTCTCTTTCCAGGCATTATACAACACTGATGAAGGAGGAAAATATGAAGAGTAATGAGGTAAGGACTTCCACCAGCCAAGATAATTCATACACACTGATCTATGGATCTATCTATTTATCTATCTGATGAACTCTTTAAATGCCTTTTCATTGTATGCTGTTTGCAGGACGGTAACGATTCCGATGACTTCATGTGAGACGTGAGCACGAGGCAGCGAGCAGACGGACTCCGCTGCCTTGCTCAGATCTGCTGTCAGGACAAACCCTCGCTGCTTCTGCTTGCTCTTACTCTGCATTGACGTTTGCTGGCAGGAATTTACTAAAAGAGACCTTTTGATACCTTGAACTTTTGGCCACTTGGAGCAGAAAGCGAGCCAGTGAGGGAGCGATGGCGTCCGGGGCCGACTCCGCCCACTGACTGGTTCAGATGCTGCCTCCAAACTAAGCTGGCCGACCTCTTCATCACAGGAGGAACAGGAATAACGAGGGTCGTTCTGAGAGAAACACACTAACAGCTGAACAGTGTGTGATTGGGTTTCCATGTCCACTGATGTGAATGTTTGATAAAAGTGTTAAAGTCTGTACGGATGATTTACAAACCCTGCAAACCTGAAAATAACAAACCCGTCTGTTCACTTTCTTCATGTGTTCATGTTTTATTCAATTCAATGTATGAATTAAACTCAGTTAATCACTGGTGCTGCTTTCACTTCTATGTTGACAAACCTTTATGCTCTTTCATAAACTTTTTCCAGCCTCTTTCATTCATTCGCATTGTGAACCGAGTCCTGCTACACTCTTCACTTTATCTTGTGTGCACAAATATACAGACAGCGTCCATCAAGTTTCCTAAATCTTATTTTGTACAGATAAGTGTAGTTTATCTAGAGACAACCATCGAGGCGAGGATGAAATATTTGGCTTTATTGCTTTGAGATACCTACATTTATACTCAAAGAAGTATAAGTATGTAAACATGTGCATGATACTACATACAACTTTATTTTATGTGTAAATATTTTGGATATAGCACAGACCTCCAATACATGAATATACAAATGAAAGAACAAAGGCAGGGCACATAAGCGTACTGTCTTTGACTAGAATGTCTGACATGAGAGTTGAAACGTCTGACACGTGCAGTTTATTCCTCCTTGTGTTAGTTATGACGTGTTTGGTGGAGAAGATTGATTCGTAGTTAATGTTCTGTGTGTGAATGAAAAGTGGAGGATGCGGGCATCGATCCCGCTACTTCTCGCATGCTAAGCGAGCGCTCTACCATCTGAGCTAATCCCCCATATCCCCATATGATGTCATCTGATGTGAAATTCTATGAGGGACTTTTTAAAGTGGTGGATTTTATTTAAAAATTCTGATTTACAAAGAACTAACGGAAACGATATTTGTCTGGTCACATTGATGTGCGAGATATTGTTTTTGTTTCTAGACTTGGTTCATAAATTCAGCTTTTTATTGCAGGGCACGTTAGCGTTGGCAAACTGTCTTTGACTAGAATGTCTAACACGAGAGGAACTTGGTTTCATAGTTTAAATATCTGATACATACAGTTTCTTCCTCGTGGTAGTTATGACGTGTTTGATAGAGAAGAATGACGCAGAGTAAATGTTCTGTGTGTAAATGAAAAGTGGAGGATGCGGGCATCGATCCCGCTACTTCTCGCATGCTAAGCGAGCGCTCTACCATCTGAGCTAATCCCCCGTGTCGACCATGTGACGTCATCTCAGAATAAATTCTATGAGGTATATTTTAAAGTGGTGGATTTTACTTTAATTCTATGGAGAACCATACATGACATAAGTAAAAATGAATAAATGTATAAATAAATACAGAAATAAATTAATAAAAAAATAAATAAATATGTTAATACCAAAAGAAATGTAAATTAAATGTCTTAAATATATTTGCACATTTATTTATTCCCTGATACATTTCCTTTTCATTTGCAGTGTCCTTATGCTAATGAGAAAGGCGGGCCTAACCGCAGTCTCATGCAGGATTGGTCACAGGAGTGTAATGATCCAGCCCAACTACTTCTGCCTCTCAATGCTGGTGTCCAGTAGCTGTTTGCAGCGTTGAGCCAGTTCACACTTAAAATGAACTAGTTCAAGTTCAGAGGGTTAGTTAAGGTTATATTTTATTGGGATGATTTAGCTGTCAGTAGTCCTGACTGTGAGCGTCACGTCTCGTGTTGTACTGAGCACAATGATCGAGCCGAGAGGAGGAGGAAACAGAAACTCCAGCTCGGTACAAACCACCTGCAGCTTCTGCTCTGATCATGAAGCTGCTGATCACTAGATCCCTGTTAAACTTGCAGATTTACAAAGTTTAAGCTCCACTCGATAGACTTCTGAAAATGTTGTGTGTCGTCTTCATTCCCAGCTTGTTTCAGTGAGAGATCTTCTTGTTACCACACGAAACACAGGAACTATGGAAGTGAATCAGGAGAATGAAAACATGGATCCGATGAAACGGTGACTTGTGAAATCCAGGAGTTTGTGAAATAAGACCCGAGCGAAATATAAATAAAAACAAAAAGTGGAGGATGCGGGCATCGATCCCGCTACTTCTCGCATGCTAAGCGAGCGCTCTACCATCTGAGCTAATCCCCCAGTATGCACATTGTAAGGCAGCTTTGGTATTTATCCCTGCAGCAACACCAGCCTCTTCAAACCCGCTGTTACAGGACAGATGTGTATCTTGTGTCCGAACAGAAAATTATTAAAGGGGAAATATTACTGCGGAAACTGTGTGTTGTGTGTGATTTTGAGTCTGTGTGTGTGTGCGTGTCATTGCTGCTGCTGCTGTGTATAAAAGTATGCTGTCTGGAGCGCCCCCTCGTGGTCATTCATAAGCAGTAGTTTCAGAGGAGACAGTGTTATGACCTCAAGCTGCTTCTCCTGCTTCACGTGTTCTTTCAAAATGTTGTTGTTGTTGTTGACTTTTCCTTTCCTTGTTATAAGTTCACTTAAAAGATTTTTTTATAGATTGCTGTAAAGCTGTTAATGTAAATCAAAGCTGATAGTTTTAGGAGATTTATTTACAGGTGAACTGTGACTTTTGAAAAATAGAAACTTAAACATAAGAAATAAAATAAAAACAGGTTGTTGTGGTTTATTATTCAAATTTTGTGACAAAGCAAAGTTTACAATGATAGAAAGTCCACAAAGATTTGGAAATAACTTTGAGAGAAAGTGACGAGTAATGAAAGTAAAGACAAAAACATTTACAATAAAAGTCGACGGAACAAGAGAGAGAAGACGAACACACAAGTGAAGATTTACAGTAAGAGATTCCAGTTGGTCCCAGTAGCTGAATTCAAACGACACTTTGACCAGTGACGATATGGTTTCTTCTATATTTACGTCCTGGAGGTTGTAGTTTGATTTTGAAAATACAAAGAACCTCAAGCATGAGTCACTGATTCAAGTTTGGACGAAACAACCTTATTTAATACTTAATCCTTTAACTGATCTATTATCTGAAGTCCTGACTGGACTTGCACATCAGTCGATAATGATGACCTCACTCTGCTTCTGGCTCAGCGGGGCATTGCTCTCCAGGGCCTGGACCACCTGGGCGGCTGAGGGTCTCTTCTTGGGATCTTCTTCTGTGCACAGATAGAAGAGCTCCACCATCCTCCGGTACGAGCCGCCCAGAGCTTCAGCGTCCAGCGCCGGCCTCGTCCCCAGCCTCTCGTAGTAGGCGTCCTCGTCAAAGCTGTCCTCCATCGAGTCCTCTGAAACACGAGGGTTTCTTGTGTTTAACACCTGATGCTGGTCTGACGTAGATTCTCATTTGGTTGTAAGGTTGCGGTTCTCCACCTTTGTTTGGTAATGAACCCTCAAAATAAAGAAACTTCAAATCTCTGTCTCACCTTCATCCTCCTCCTCCTCATCGTCGTCCCCCAGCATCTCCAGATGAGGCATCGCCAGAGACATCATCTCCCACAGAGTCAGGCCGAAGGCGAAGACGTCCGCCTTGTCGCTGATCTCTCCCCCCTCCTCCAGAGCCTCCATCGGCTTCCACGGCTCCGTGCCGATGTACACCGCCTTCGGGTCTGACACTGAGGACAGAAGAAGAAGAAGAAGAAGAAGAGAAGCAGCTTCAATAAAAACTCACATTTCACTGAACAATTATTGAAGTACACAAC